>NC_035435.2:96574540-96874540 GCF_002127325.2 Helianthus annuus | reverse complement strand
GGTCGGCTCTCATAGCGTCTTGAGTTGCCTTGATAGCATCTTGAGAAACCTGCATATGTTGGAACTGCTGGTACAACTCAGGGTAGGAAGGTATACCTGGAGGCCAGTTTTGTTGGTGTTGATACTGATGCTGGTGCTCGTGATGTTGTGGCTGATCATGTGGTGGTGGCTCTAGCACCTGATGCTCTTCCATGTTGACGTCTTCGTCCTGTGGTGGCAGTGGTAGTAGATCCCATATTTCCCCATTTAGACCCCTCAGTCGCGGGCCATTATCTGTATCTACTACCAGCCCCATCGCTCGTAAAGACCTCATATCCACATCTCCTCCTGCGTGAACCATCGTGAGACCGTTGACTACATCATCTGTCATAATACCCAAGTTGTATGCCAACTGAGTCACATATTCACCACCATGGATTTCACTGCTTGTAGTTCTCCCCGCGCTGTGCACAAAGAATTCTGCCATTCTAGCTGCGAGGTTGACATGTACTCCAGTCACTAAGGAATATATGAAAAGAAGATCTGGAGTAGGACAGTTTCCTGCACTGTCCATGCATCCACAGATGGTGTGACTCATGACCTGATGAATGACCCTTAGTATCGGGTCTCGTAGTCATGAAGCTTTAGCTTTCCTAGCTTCATAGGGTGGTCCAACTGCCACTTGTGCCCAAGAGTTGGCCCGTTGCTGATCATTATCAAACTTGTAGATATTGGTGAAAAGTTCTGAATTGATGTCTTCAGCTGAGTATATGCCCAACCTTCTTCCAAGTCTAGCAACTGACCACTTGTGCCACTTTCTTCCCAACCGGAACTGTATTGTCTCCCTATTTTTGAAGTCTGGATTTTCGCTTCTTGGTTTTTTATAAGTGTAGGAGGCGAAAAATTCCAATGTAAGCTCAAGACAAACAGGTCTTGCAATATTAAACAACCTTGACATCGGATGTGACATCATGTCAGATAGCCTTTGTTCTTGGTTTAGGGCTGTTAAAGTGTCCCAGTTGATCCTTCTTGGTTCACCAATTTGTCCCCGTCTATTCCATAATGCTTCTAATTTGGCAATACAGGGCTGTTCTTTCGCTTTGTTCTCGCTGAACTGGAGGAATCTGTGATTCATCTGCACAGTTGAATACAACAAAATAAGAGCACAACATAAAAATTTCACTGCTGGCACCGGAACAGGCTGTTTACAAGCTTCTGTTTCTGTTTCAGCAGTTGCACGGTCGTGCCACAGGTGGCACTGCCGTGCCATTCCGTGATCGGTAAACAGCTTGTTTTCGGTAACTCGTGTCGCACCACCGTGCCAAATCGGCACTGTCGTGCGACTCCGCATTGCAGTTATGAATCGATGATCTGTTCTTGATTTCTGACCGGCACTTTAATGTCGTTTCAATGGCGTGACCGTGCGACAGTAAATATCATCAGAAAATAGTTTAAATAACTGATTTTAACTTGTATCTTTCAAATTTTAACTTATAATCAGTGAATAGATCTCGAATCAAGCATCAGAATCATCGATTTAACATTAATCACTCAAGAATAAGGGTTTATATGATTTTTATGAAGAAAACCCAAAATTTTTGCTTTGAACATCATATCTACATCAGAAACTAAGTTTAATCTACACAATAGGTAGGAAACATACCTTGAAGATGATTGAAGCAAAATCTAGGCAAAAATTAGGTGATTTTTGGGTGTAGGCGACCTGGAACTCCCGTGCGGCGACTAGGGTTTCGTAAAAATGACCTGTTTTTACTGCAGATTCGTTTAAATACCTCGGTTTTTACTGTTTGGTTTTCGAGCCGCACGGTCGTGCGGATTTGGCACGGTCGTGCCGTTTCGGACCGCTGTCCTGGTTCGACCTGTGTTATCGGGTAGCATGGTAGTGCATCGTTCTGACTAAGGGTTGCACTACTGTGCCAATTTGGCATGACCGTGCAACACCTGGGCCTTTTTGTATAACTTTTCACAGTAAGCACATAACTCCGAATTTTTACCCTATTTTCCCATTTTTGCACTACTTCATATATTTTAACAATTAATTAACTTTCAAATCTCCAAAAATTATGGATCAAGATCGTATGCTCCTACGTTTAAAACCGAAAATTAACGACTTACGAATTAAATATTAAAAACTAATATATACAGAATTACCGTTAGCGTGTGAAAACACGCTCGCTAAATTTGTCAGCGAGGCGATAGCTAGACTCATTCTCCCCACACTTGTTTTAAGCGTGCGGGATGTGGAGTTCGAGAATTTCCTCCACCGGATCAACCGGTCCGTTGATGTAACTCTTGAGTCTATGACCGTTGACTTTGAATGTTTCCCCGCTTAAATTTTCGATGGTGACGGCTCCGTATGGAAATACTTCTTTGACCGTGTATGCACCCTTCCATCGCGATCTTAACTTCCCAGGGAATAAACGCAGTCATGAGGAGTATAACAAAACAAGATCTCCAACGCGGAAATCTTTATGTTCTCTTATTATTTTGTCATGAAACCTCTTGACTCGTTCTTTGTACTTGCTAGAACTTTCATAGGCATGGTTCCTTAGCTCATCGAGCTCATGGATTTGCAGAAAACGGGCTTCACCTCCGCTTTTTAAATCCATATTTGTCTTCTTCAAGGCCCAGAATGCCCTGTGCTCTAGCTCGACAGGTAGATGACAAGCTTTTCCATAAACCAACCTAAAGGGGGTGGTCCCGATAGGCGTCTTGAATGCTGTTCTAAAGGCCCATAAAGCGTCATCTAACTTGTCTGACCAATCCTTGCAGTTATTATTAATGGACCGCTCAAGGATTCTCTTCAAACCCCGATTTGTGACCTCAACTTGCTAGCTGGTTTGAGGGTGATATGGCGTAGCTAATCTGTGATGAACACCATAACGGGACAAGGCTCGTTCTAACTGCGCATTACAAAAATGCGTTCCTCGGTCACTGATTAGTGCTTTTGGAGCACCAAATCGGGCGAATAAACTTTTTAAGAACCTCACAACTACCCTAGCATCATTTGTAGGCAAAGCTTGAGCTTCGGCCCATTTTGAGACGTAGTCTACAGCAACAAGGATGTATTTGTTACCTCGTGAGGCTGGAAATGGTCCCATGAAGTCGATACCCCATATATCAAAGACTTCACAGACTTGCATTGGATGTTGAGGCATTTCATTACGTGCCGAGATATTTGTTTCCCTCTGGCAAGCATCACACGCTCTAACCCATTCATGCGCCTCACGAAAAATTGTGGGCCAGTAAAACCCAGAGTCTAACACTTTCTTTGCAGTGTAGTTTGCTCCATGATGACCTCCGGTTGGCCCCTCGTGACAGTGGCGTAGAATGCTAGCTACCTCCTCTCCAAATACACATCTTCGGATCACCTGATCGGCTCCGATTCTAAACAAGTATGGTTCGTCCCAAATATAATATTTCAAATCTGCAAAGAACTTCCTCTTTTGCTGATGTGACAATCCTTTGATAAGGATTCCACATGCGAGGTAGTTTGCAAAGTCTGTGAACCATGGTGACTTGTCATTCATCTCGATACTCAAGAGAAATTCGTGGGGGAAATTGTCATTTATTGGTTCCTCCCCTGAATTTTCTGAATTTCCATGCTCAAGTCTCGAGAGATGGTCGGCTGCAACATTCAAAGCTCCCTTTTTGTCTTGGATCTCAATGTCAAATTCTTGTAGTAACAAGATCCATCTGATAAGACGCGGTTTTGCGTCTTGTTTGCTAAAAAGGTATTTGATTGCTGCATGATCCGTATACACAATTGTTTTGGATAGCACAAGGTACGACCTGAATTTGTCAAAAGCATATACTACTGCCAGAAGCTCTTCTCTGTAGTCGTGTAATTTTCCTGAGCATCGTGTAGAGTTTTGCTGGCATAGTAAATAGGATGAAAATGCTTCTCCCTTCGTTGTCCTAAGACTGCTCCTATTGCGTAATCACTTGCATCGCACATTATCTCAAATGGCAACGCCCAGTCGGGTGCAACTAAAATAGGGGCTTCGATAAGCCTTTGTTTAAGCTACTTAAATGCTTTCATGCATTCGTCTGAAAACACAAATAGAGCATCTTTTTCTAACAAACGGGTCATAGGTCTTGCGATTTTTGAAAAGTCTTTTATGAATCGCCTATAGAACCCTGCATGACCCAGGAAACTTCTAATTGCTCTGACCGAGGTAGGGGGAGGAAGTTTTGAAATGATATCCACTTTCGCTGGATCGACTTCCAACCCGGCTTCAGAGATTTTGTGTCCGAGAACTACCCCTTCTTTCACCATGAAGTGGCATTTCTCCCAGTTAAGCACAAGATTAGTTTCCTCACATCTCATTAACATTCTTTTCAGATTTCCAAGACACTGATCGAAAGAACTCCCGAAAACAGAAAATCATCCATGAATACTTCCATGGAGTCTTCAATCATGTCATGAAAAATGGCTACCATGCAGCGCTGAAATGTGGCTGGTGCATTACACAGCCCAAAAGGCATACGCCGGTAGGCGAATGTGCCGAAAGGACATGTGAAAGTATTCTTTTCCTGGTCCTCGGGAGCGATAGGAATTTGAAAATACCCAGAGAACCCATCCAGAAAACAGAAAAATGACTTCCCCGACAAACGTTCCAACATCTGGTCGATGAATGGAAGCGGGAAGTGGTCCTTACGGGTGGCATCGTTGAGTTTGCGATAATCGATGCAAACTCGCCATCCGGTGACGGTACAGGTAGGAATAAGTTCATTCTTATCGTTTGGAACTATAGTAATACCACCTTTCTTGGGTACTACTTGCACTGGACTTACCCAAACAGAATCAGATATAGGATAAATCAGCCCTGCATCTAACAACTTAATTACTTCTTTCTTCACCACGTCTTGCATATTAGGATTCAAACGCCTTTGATGTTGTGCACTAGGCTTATAATCGTCTTCCATGAGAATTTTATGAGTACAAAAAGAAGGATTAATGCCTTTGATATCCATAATCTTCCACGCTATAGCTTTCTTGTGAAGCGTTAGAACTTCGAGAAGTTGTCTCTTTTCTTCTTTTGCTAAAGATGCTGAAATGATGACTGGCAAGTGACACTCCTCGTCTAGAAATGCATATTCGAGATGCGGTGGGAGTTCTTTTAACTCCAACGACGGTGGGTCTTCAACCAATGGTTTGGACTTTTCTTCAACTTCACAGTCAATCTCCACAAATTGATGTGGACCTTGAGAACCATCATCATTGATTTGGCAGACTGGCTGCTCCTGTGAAATATCGTCTTGGTTCTCACACAAAAGAGGTGTGTCCATATCAATTTCTTCTATCGTGCCTTTGAAATGAGAGCTTACACAAGTATCGACAATGTCGACATAGTGAAGCATGTCATCGTGACTTTGCGGATGTTGCATTGATCTTTTAATATCAAAAGTCACGTGCTCATCATTTACTCGGAGCATGATTTGGCCAGCTGCCACATCAACGATCGTCCTGGCAGTATTGAGGAACGGGCGTCCAAGTATTAATGGCACTTTTGAATCTTTGTCCATGGCGAGAATAACAAAATCCATGGGAAAAACGAATTTATCGATTTTAACAAGCATGTTTTCAATAAATCCACGTGGATACTTGATTGAACGATCTGCAAGTCGAATGCTCATTCTAGTGGGTGAAGGCTCACCCAGATCTAATTTAGCAAAAACCTTATATGGCATAAGGTTTATGCTAGCTCCTAAATCGGCTAATGCGTGATTGACAGACATGCTGCCAATGAGAAAGGGAAGAGTAAAACTGCCCGGATCTCCCATCTTTTCAGGTAGACGGTTTTGGAGAAGGGCTGAACAGTTTTCATTCATCAACACACAAGACAAGCTTTCGAGCTTCTGCTTGTTTGTGAGGATGTCTTTTAAGAACCTTGCGAATTTAGGCATTTGAGCCAACGCCTCAACAAATGGTATGTCTATGTGTAATTATTTAAACATCTCTAAAAACTTACCATGTTGTTCATCGTTCTTTTGCTTCTTCAGTCTGCTCGGATATGGGACAGGAGGAATGAAATCTTTAACTGGCTCCTGGAACTGTGCTGTACTTGCTGGGACTCGCCTAGCGTGCACCTCGTTTGAAGCGTCAGTTTGGACCGTCTCAGTGATTGGTGATGAGTCCGATTTGTCAGGTCCCATGGCTTTACCACTCCTCGTCATTACTGCATTAACATGCCCTCTCGGGTTTGGTTCTCTGTTACCTGGAAGACTACCTTGTGGTCTTTCAGACAACATCTTGGCCAATTGGCCGACTTGATTTTCAATGGTTTGTATCGAAGCCTTCTGGCTCCGCATTTCCCTTTCTTGTGCCATGAAACGCTCCTCATGCTGCTTGTATCGCATTCAGATGTTTGATTGGCATTGTTGGAGTTGTTTAACAGCTGCGCCATCATCTCCTCTAGTTTTGAGTTGCTTTGAGAGGTATGAGGCTGGGAAGTGCTTCCTGAACCTAAATTATTGTAACGTGTTTGAAAGGTTTGCCCTGATGGCTGAAAAGAGTGTCCCTAGGGCTGAAAGGATTGCCCCTGAGGCTGTTGTGGTGCGGGAGCGCGTTGAGCATATCCGAGTGGGTTTTGGTTATTGGAATTAGCTTTCCATCCAAAGTTTGGGTGATTCCTCCAACCCGGATTGTACGTGTTGCTATAGGGGTTATTCTGGGGCCTAATTCGATTGCCCAAATAGTCCACCTCTTCGTGGCCTGTAAACATAACACCCTGCTCACATGTACCTGGCTCGTATGAAACTCCACACAGCTCAAATGTATTTGCGAAACGTTCTGAGATTGATCATATCTTGTTGCCAAAGCTCCAATTTGTGCTGCAAGAGCCGTATATGTATCCACTTGATGAACTCCAGGAATAGATGATGCTTTATTTCGCACTCCACCGTGACGAGAACTCGACTTTAAAGTAGCTTTCTCTATAATTGCATAGGCTTCATTGGGTGTTTTTGTTCCAAGATCGCCTCCTGCATATACATCTAAACGTTCTTGTGAGTCGTAGTTGAGTCCTTGGTAGAAGAACACAAGTTGTCTTTTGGACAACCCATGATGTTGAACATCGATCAAAAGATCTTTGAACTTCTCCCAAGCTGCGTGTAGAGATTCTCCTTTGTCCTGTTTGAATGTCATGATACGATTCTTAAGCTTAGCAGTCTTTTCTGGCGGGAAATATTTTTGCATAGAAAGGTCGGCCATCTCGTTCCAAGTCGTGATGGAACCTGCCGGAAGTGACAAAGCCAAGATCGGGCTTTGTCTCTCAAAGAAAATGGAAAGAGTCGCAAACGAATCGCGTCTTCAGAAACGTCTCTAATCTTGAAAGTCGAGCACACCTCGAGAAATGATGTGATGTGCCGACCTGGATCTTCGTGATCCTTCCCATCAAACTGCACAGAATTTTGCAACATGTTAATAATACTAGATTTAATTTCAAAACTCGGTGCTGCTATCGTAGGTCGGGCAATGCTCGGTAGCAAGCCCTCTCCTCCTGGACGGTCGGTCTCATTCAGAGGTTGGTCGTCTTCTGCCATAATGCTTCCTCTGTCGTCCTGTGAACTCTCGCTATCAGAAAGAATCACTGGTTCGTCGATTACGGCCGTAATCCTTTGTGCAACAACAAGTGATCTTTCGCGAAGCCGCCTACTTCTTCTTAAATTATTTTCTGGTTCGTTGGCTAGCTCAGCGTTAGCTGGTGCAGGGGGCGTGGACATTAGCCTGCACGTAAAAAGGAAGGCATTATACAGAAAAAAGAACATAATAATATAAGATATAAGTATACATAGTAATATTATTACATAATATACATATATATACGGGTTATTAAGCGAATGTATTTAAATATTTACTGAATTACTTACTTATTTACATCTGATAACTGTTTTGTTTGTTTACCAGAATTTCTGATGAAAATTATCAGAAATCTGAGGAAACTTCGTTGTTTTCCTTATATATATATATATATATATATATATATATATATATATATATATCAGAAAATCTGAAATATCTGATAAAATTCTGATAAGATCTGATGAAAATTTTCGTTCCATCAGAATTTCTGATAAATCCATCAGAATTACCATAAAATCTGGTAAATGCATCAGAAATGGAAATTGTTGTTTTTAGAACATCTAATGGGTTTATCAGAATCCATCAGAAAATCTAATAAATTCATTGGAATTTATCAGAAAATCTGATGATTTTATCAGAAAGTTAGTCTTTATATTTGTGGAGTAAATAAATAAACAACTGAGTATAATAAATAAATGAATGAACAGTTATTTAAACGGACAGAAATAAATAAATAAATAAATAACTGAACGTTAATAAATAAAATACTAAATTAGAAATACTGAACTGAAATAAATAAATGAATGAAGTACAGAAATGAAATTACTGAAATTAAAATACCGAATTAAATAAATGAAAGTTAATGGTTCGATTCCAAACACATAACTGAAAAATGAAATGAATTAAATGTTAGTCGAATAATAAAATAAGAAGTTAAGATGTTAGTCAAAAGTGAGACCTAGTGGGCGTACCAGGCTAGGTATTCACTAGTTAGTAAAACAGAAAAAAGAAAAGTTAAGTCAAACGGTTAAATAAAAGAAAATAAATAAATACAAAAATTTACGAGTATTCACAGTTTGTACACCGGTAAAATAATAACTCGGATTGTTCCATTAATTTTGTCGTGTCCCCGGCAACGGCGCCAAAAACTTGGTGAGTGTTTATGTACACATATTATTTACAGTGATTTTACACACACACGTGGGTTTTAATATTTATAAAAAAGGTTTATACCTTAACATTAAAACACACACAACAAAGGACAAGTGTATCCCGTCATATATGTAGCAAAGTATTGGTAAGAGCCAGATATCGATCCATGGAACAGGGGCGTTATAATGTACTAAATCTTTGTCATTAGATTACCAGATAAAAAGATAGGTGAATGGTTGTTTAACTAAGTTATCTAAAATTACATCTAAAACACAAATATACTACTATCTTGCTTCACAAACAACCTAAACATGTTATCTATCAGATATGTCATAAAAGCACTTAATCAATGTTCCGATTTCAAGACAGTTAGTCATCCGCTAGGAGTTTTCTAACATGATGATTCCTCGGAAAGTTAACGCGATAAACACACGTTAACCACCTAAAATCATTCTTTAGCGAGCTATTGATATTCATTCATGTGAACCTTTAAAGATAGATTAGTCATCCGCTAGGAGTTTTCTAACCTCACTTATCAAAGAAAGTAATACCGATGGTCACAATACAGCCACGAGGATAAGTATTTAAGTAGATTATATAACATATTTCACCTTTACAAGTCTTGAACACAAATCTACCATGTCAGCAATTTCAGACCAAAACTACTAAACAAGGATCATAAACCATATGCAAGAACATGTAATCAACACCATATAATTCGTTAGAACCCTTACGTGCAAGAAAGCATTCCTAATCAAAATAAGATATATCTTAGATAAAACCAATACCCCTCTCAAGTCTCATGGTGTAAACAAGTTTACAAACAAGTGATTAATCAAGAAATAGTTACCATCCCACTAACCACAGATTCATTATCCAAAATAATCAAACATAATCAGGAACTCAACATCAATGAAACGTTTGTTATATAATTATGAAGATTCAAACATGAAAACGACTAAAGTTTCATACAAACAAGATTACAACATAAAGATTATTCAAGAAACAAGTTCATTACTACTATTACATAATACTAACATAAACATAAACTAACATCAGCTCATAACTTGCAAAATGATCAGAATACATGTTCAAGAACAAGGAATCGAACCATAAACAAGCAAGGAATTGATGGGTTGGATCAGTTATGCTTCCACTCGATCTTTAAGCTTCAAATGGGTCTGATCAGGACTGCTTCGGAACCCAGAAATCACCCAAAAACATGGAGAAAAACCCAACATTCGAACCAGTAGCGAATGCTGCTATTTATAGGCAATTTTCAGTTTGGCACGGCCGTGCCGATGGGTCGCTCGGTCGTGTGGTCAGGCCTTGTCGGGTGAAGTCATTTTCTGCGATCCCGGGTCAGCCAAGTGGACTAGTGGACAACTTGTCTAGGTCACGAGATCGGCATGGTCATGCGACTGGTCGCACAGTGGTGCGACGTCATCAGTAAGTATGGTCCAGGTGGTGCACAGGGGTGCGGTTGGAGTAATCAGCGGCACCATGAGTCGCACTAGTAGTGCTTCTGAGGTCGGAGGTCTCGCATGGTAGTGCGGTTGGATCGCACCGTAGTGTGACACCTGGCAGTCATCTGAATTTTGCTATTTTTATCAGAAATGCATCAGTATTTGGCCGTTTTCATCAGATTTGTCTTTTATACTTCGTTTAAGACATGAAAATATAAAAGTACCAAATTTGGTACCTAAACGTCGCGGTTTCGGTCAAAAACGCTTAAAACGGAAGTGTTTTGGAGTATAAAAACATGTATAATTTAACGTATATCAGTCGTCGAGTGACTTAGCTGGTAGTATTTGTCTTGTAGTGTGTATGTTGTGTATCTCATTTATGTATGTGGAAATTTGCAGCGCTTTTATCTACTTATTACTAATTCAAACCTGTATACTCACCAATACTTTTTGTATTGACATTATTTTAACGTATGTTGCAGGTTAAGTCGCAGGCTATCTCGAAAACAAGCTAGGAAGTCTAGAAACTCACGATAAATCTAGGTTGTCGGATTTGTGTTGTTTGGGAAAACATGAAATCTGTATAACTGTTTGCTGATATATTGTTTATTAGTATGGGATAATGAACGCATTAAATATTGTCACTAAATAGTTGTTATGGATTCTCTTGAGCAATCTGATTCGCCTAGTGCCGCGCCCCGATGATTCCGCCATCGGTTGCGGTGTGACATGTTAAAGATCTATCATCACTACACGTCACCTTTTCTTTTGTACGAACTGTTTTTGTTATAGTGATTAGTCTGAGGGGGAGTCTGTAGAATCAATCTTTTGTAAAACATTTGAATCATTTAAGTCAATGAAAAACAATTGTGGATGATGACTTCTCGTTTTGATTTCTTATTTATAGCAATACAAAATTGTTTTGAGCTTAAGTGATTAGTTTTCCACAAACCATGTAAACTCAGACTTAACAACAATACTTCGTAGGGCCTTTTCCCACCGAGTCCTTAAGGGGCCTTGGAGGGCTTAGCTTGAGGTTCTCAGAGGCCAAGATCTCCGCTAGTGTCTTGCTTAGCGTTGGGAGGTCTGATCTAGTCCAGGAAGATGAAAAATCGTTCCTCACCGACGAACTCCTCGGCCTATCATACAGAACTTGGGAGTTTGTGTGGTTACTTCGCTGGAACCTTCTGCCCTTACTTCTTATTTTATCCCCTCGCATATTCATGTCTTCATTCCCTTAGGAGATTCCTTTTTCTTATTGGTGACGTGGCTGGCAATGATAGAGTTTTCATGTCATACATATACCTTAGCAAGCCTCATGATCTCTTCTATGGTGTTAGGGATGTCATTCTTGTCATATAGTTTCCTGAGCAATTCATCATCGTTCAACCCTTGCAGGAAAGCTCCACAGGACAAATCGACTTCCCACGTGCTTCGGAGGTTTATGTGATCATCAGGATCACTGATGCTATCGCATTTACCCACCGTCGGAGGCATTTTCCGCTTGTCCTTAATAGGCGCTTCAGTAATTCATCGGCTGAACTTGGACCTAAAGGTGACGTCCCCTGGCTTATATGGCTTTGTCAAATCTTCCTACTCCACATCAATAGACTCCTTCGCGTGACGCACATTTAAGCTACGACCCTGGTTCATGAATGGTACCCCCGTTTGGATAACGGGTGTTTGGTTATAATTGTGACGTGACCTAGAAGCATTAACTTGACTATAAGAGGGACCTGTTATAGTGGTGTTATCGTTTGCAGGGTAAGACCCGGGCGGGCTAAACCAAGATATAAGCGGGGTTAACAAAGCAGTTGTAAGGGCCGCTTGTCACACCCCAAACGTCCACACGCGGAGTACCACCGCTTGGAGGCGTGACTGACCAGGATCAAGCCACCAATCATATTGAACATAGCATATATTTAAAGTAATTCATCAATACGAAAGGTGTTCCAAAAACCAAACATGATTAAGTCTATAGCGGAAGCATAAATGTAAATCCCAACATAAGTAAGTAGTTTAAAATGTCATAATGTTTAACATGGCGTCCACGATCCATGCCCCACAACGACCGCACCTCCCGTGCAAGCTCCATGAGTACCTATGGTCCTGCAAGGCATGTAACAGAGAGTCAACAACTAGTTGAGCGAGTTCACAGTTGGTTGTTCAATAAATGAGTTGGTTGCATAACTATGCGTTATTAACTAACCCGATCGTATATTCAGTTCATGGGGGTTTCCCATGAGTATATGTACTAGACTAGTGTAACCATAAGTGTTCTTCCTAACCTGAGAACAGGAGTACGTACGGGGTTTACGTAGGTTTTACGTAAGTGTCCCTCTTGACCCGAGGACAGTGGTACGCGTATGGTATACGTAGGTTTTACGTAAGTGTCCCTCTTGACCCGAGGACAGTAGTACGCCTGAATATACGTAGGTTTTACGTAAGTGTCCCTCTTGACCCGAGGACAGTAGTATGCCTGAGTATACGTAGGTTTTACGTAAGTGTCCCTCTTGACCCGAGGACGATGGTAGATAGTCTAGTATCGCATAATTTTCAAGCATTTGGTCAATCCCATTCCTTTAATCCCATTCCCTACCCACCGGGAATCCCATGCCTTGGTAAGGGTGTGAACTCACCTTGGTTTGCTCGGTTTGCTATTGTGCTTCTAGTGCTAATTAATGGTTAGGTCCGTTACACGCGACCTAAGGTACATTGCACATAAACTCAATGTAAGTGTTTACGTTCAAATAAGGTTTACAATTCCTTGGTGTCCAAACAACTGTGTTCCGTGTGATAATTGTCTATAGAATGACATGACATAGATTGTTCATACATACAGTATCATCCAGTAACATACAGTAACATACGGTGGCAGGATAAGTGTTTTTTATTCAACATTTAACCTGATTCAAGCTCTGAATGTTATTAAACTTGGACCTTACAAGCATCAACAAACTCGGACTATATAAACATTACCAAAACTCGGACTATATAGCAAAATAAAACTCGGACCATACATCCCCTATAAAGCTCGGACCATACATCCCCTACAAAGCTCGGACCATACATCCCCCACAAAGCTCGGAGCATACATCCCTTATAAAATTCGGACACAATGTTTCATTTACAAAACTCGGATCAACATCACACAAAACTCGGACCATGTATCAATCAAAAATTCGGACCATATGTTCAATACAAAGCTCAGACCATGTGTTTCCTCACAAAACTCGGACTCAAGGAATCAACAAAAATTCGGACTTGTGACTTCACAAAGCCCTGACACAAATCTTCGGACTAACAATCATGCAAAATACTCAAAACCAAATCACAGTTTTCAATGGAACAGTTACAGGTTACGATCAAAACCCTACTTTCATTCATTGGCAAATGCTGTAACCTAATCAACAATCAACCAATTCTAACATATCATGCATCTCATTGTCAGGCATTTGATTAAGCAACTATTCACAAATCATTTCACAATAATCAGGATGATCAATAAACACAGAACCATTATTTGGAGAACTAGGGTTTGCAAGAATCAAATAACCAATGATTAACAACAAATAATCATTAAACATTTACCTTAGATTGATTCTAGATGAAGAGAGAGATCAAAAGTGATGATTGAGAGCTTGTGCCACCAATAATAATGAAAAAGATGATTGCAGGAGATGATTGTAGAGGAAGATTGAAATACTTATAATGATTTGTGAGAGGGGTTAGGGTTAAGAGTTATTAAGGTTTCACTAACTACTCTACTCACCCCTAAGTATCATCTTTTACATAAAACACGCACACCACATATAATTTACAGTTTCATCAACAAGTTCACGTATTTGTCAAATCATTCGTAAAATAACACATAACCATGCAACAATCACAATACACTTTATCATATCACAACGTATACAGTTACAAAGCAAACAAATTGTGTAAGTAAACAACTAGACAAACAGTGAACGTGCAGTAAATGCGAAAGTGGAATCTCGGAAACTCGAGTTGTCACATTATCCCCAACTTGAAAGAAATTTCGTCCCGAAATTTAGCATGCTAGTTACTGAGGAAGCTAGTTAAGTTGTATCGTTTACTGGTTTCCCTGGGGTGTCACATCATCCCCCCGTTGATTTGGAATTTTGTCCCGAAACTCTGTAGTAGCTTCAGCCTCAGTAGTGGTTGCACGGTTTTCGAATAACTGGGGATACATGAGTTTCATTTGGTCTTCTCGTTCCCAGGTGAACTCTGGGCCACGAAGGGAGTTCCAACGAACTCGAACAAGAGGTATTCTAGTATGCTTGAGGACCTTGACATCCCGGTCCGTAATTTCGACTGGTTCCTCGACGAATCGCAACTGTTCTTCGATAGTGAGCTCCTTCAAAGGAACTATGAGGGTCTCATCTGACAGACATTTCTTTAGATTCGACACGTGGAATACGTTGTGAACTGCACTGAGTTCTGCTGGTAGGTTTAGTTTGTAGGCCACTTTGCCTATTCTTTCTATGATTTCAAATGGTCCGACATATCGTGGATTAAGTTTACCCCGTTTGCCAAAACGAACCACACCCTTCCAGGGTGAGACTTTGAGTAGCACTCGGTCCCCAACTTGGAACTCGAGTGGTTTCCTGCGCTTATCAGCATAACTTTTCTGACTGTCACGAGCTGCCGCCATGCGTTGTCGTATCTGTGCAATCCGTTCAGTAGCATCAACTACCATTTCTGGACCTGAGATCTGACTATCACCCACCTCTGCCCAACAAAGAGGTGATCGGCATTTACGTCCGTATAATGCCTCGAATGGAGCGGCTTGTATGCTGGTGTGGTAACTGTTGTTGTACGAAAACTCCACTAACGGGAGATGTTTTTCCCAGCTGTTGTCGAAGTCGATAACACACGCCCGAAGCAAGTCTTCTAGAGTCTGGATAGTGCACTCAGACTGCCCATCCGTCTGATGGTGATAAGCTGTGCTCATGTCTAACCGTGAGCCAAAAGATTTGTGCATAGCTTGCCACAGTTCTGAAGTAAATCGTGCATCACGATCTGAGATAATAGAGGTTGGCACTCCATGCCTCGAAACAACTTCTTTCAAGTATACATCTGCTAGTGTAGAGAACTTGTCAGTTTCCTTGATAGCCAAGAAGTGAGCAGACTTTGTGAGTCGATCCACGATTACCCAAATAGTATCGTTCCCACGCTGGGATCTAGGCAGGCCAGTAACAAAATCCATGGAAATTTCTTCCCATTTCCATTGTGGTATCTTTGGTTGCTGAAGTAGGCCTGATGGTTTCTGGTATTCCGTCTTGACTCTCGCACAAGTCAAACATTTGCCGACGTAAGTTGCAATGTGGGCCTTCATACTAGGCCACCAATACGTTGTCCTGATATCATGGTACATCTTATCTGAACTACGATGTACCGAGTAGCGAGACTTATGTGCTTCATCCATTACAAGCTCGCGTAAGTTGCCATATAGTGGGACCCAAATGCGTCCTGTTACGTAGTAGGCGCCGTCTTCCCTTTGTTCTAATCGTTGCCTTGAGCCGCGTAAGGCTTCAGCCCTTACGTTTTCTGGTTTCAATGCTTCCACCTAAGCATCTCGTATCTGTGCAGGAAGACTAGACTGAATAGTAAGCTGTAATGCTCGCACGCGTCTAGGTAGAGTGTCTTTCCAATTGAGAGCGTCAGCCACAACGTTGGCTTTGCCTGGATGATACTTGATGGTGCATTCGTAATCGTTAAGTAGTTCAACCCATCGGCGTTGACGCATGTTCAATTCCTTCTGCTTGAAGATATGCTCGAGACTCCTGTGATCGGTGTAGATAGTGCACTTGGTACCGTACAGGTAGTGTCGCCATATCTTGAGCGCGAAAACAACAGCTCCAAGTTCTAAATCATGCGTCGTGTAGTTCCGTTCATGAACCTTAAGTTGGCGCGAAGCGTAAGCTATAACTTTATCCCGTTGCATTAATACACAACCAAGCCCCTGTATCGATGCGTCACAACAGACCACAAAATCGTTTGTGCCCTCTGGCAATGAAAGAATAGGTGCGCTGCATAACCTATCCTTTAAGTGTTGGAAAGCTGTTTCCTGTGTACTACCCCAACGATAAGTAACACCTTTCTGTGTCAGTAATGTAAGCGGCTGTGCGATTTTTGAGAAGTCTTTGATGAATCGTCTGTAATAACCCGCCAAACCCAAGAATTGGCGTATTTCCGTTGGTGTACGCGGTGCAGGCCAGTTCCTGATCGAATCTACCTTGGATGGATCAACATGAATCCCATCCTTGTTTACCACATGGCCTAGAAAGTGGACTTTACGAAGCCAGAAGTCGCATTTTGAAAACTTGGCGTACAGCTGTTCTGATCGAAGAAGTTCCAAAATAAATCGCAAATGCTGCTCGTGTTCTTCCTGACTCTTGGAATAGATCAGGATGTCGTCGATGAAGACAACCACAAACTTGTCTAAATAAGGCTTGCACACTCTGTTCATAAGATCCATGAAGACTGCGGGCGCGTTCGTTAGCCCGAATGGCATGACTAGAAACTCGTAGTGGCCGTAGCGAGTTCTGAATGTTGTTTTGGAGACGTCCTCATCCCGGACTCTCAGTTGATGGTAACCTGACCTCAGATCTATCTTTGAGTAGTAGCTCGATCCTTGCAACTGATCAAACAAATCATCAATACGTGGAAGAGGATAGCGGTTCTTCACTGTCACCTTGTTGAGTTCGCGGTAATCTATACACATCCTGAAGGTACCGTCCTTCTTTTTCACGAATAATACTGGAGCTCCCCAAGGCGAACAGCTAGGACGAATAAAGCCCTTATCCAAGAGCTCTTGCAATTGCTTAGACAGTTCTTCCAGTTCGGTTGGAGCTAATCGATATGGTGCGCGAGCTATTGGTGCTGCTCCAGGAGCTAATTCAATCTGAAATTCGACCTGACGATGAGGCGGTAGACCAGGTAAGTCTTCAGGAAACACTTGAGGAAAGTCGCGTACAACTGGAATATCCTCAAATCTCTTCTCCTTCGATGATGCATCAGTAACAAGTGCCAAGATGGCAGTGTGACCCTTTCGTAAACACTTCTGGGCCTTCAGGAAGGAGATGATGCCAACCACAACACCACTCTTGTCGCCTTGAACTTCGAGAGGTTCTTGGCCAGAACGAGGAATACGAACTATCTTCTCCTTGCATAAGATCCCTGCTTGCTGCTGGGATAACCAATCCATACCAATGACGATGTCAAAACTACCCAAAGCTATGGGAATGAGATCGATCGAGAAAATCTGACCAGCGAGGATAAGATTACAACCCTGAACTATGTGTGTGGCCTCTAGACCTCTACCATTAGCTAACTCTACGACATGCTTAGTGTTCAGGAGTGTGGGTGTACGCTTGAGCATTTGACTAACTTTCAAAGACACATAACTGGTATCCGCACCCGAATCAAACAAAACAGTAACGTAAAATTTGTCAAGAAGAAACTTACCCATTATTACGTTAGGATCGTTCCTTGCGTCACCCTGACCAATCACGTACACGCGGCCCCGACGTCATTGTTTCCATTGTTTCCCCCAACGCTATCCCCATCGTCGTTCCAGTTTCCATGGTCGTGGTTCTAAGTCTGCTCCTGGTTTATTTGTGGACAATGTCTCTTGTAGTGATCTTTAGCATCACACTGAAAACATCCTCTAAAACTCTGTTGTTGCTGCTGATTCTGTGGAGCTTGAGGCGGCTGTTGTTGTTCCTGGGTTACAGGACGTGAGCTTCGGCAATCCTTAGCTTCATGACCCATCTTGAGACACCTCTGACAATGACCCTTGTTGCACTGACCGCTGTGGTGCCTATTGCATCTGTTGCACTTTGGATGATTTCCTCGATATACACCCCGTCCCTGATTACCCGAAGATTGCTGACCAGGGCTCTTATAGTTGTCAGTCTTTCGTTGCTGGGACTGAGACTGAACCGAAGTGGAACGTTGCTCAGGTTTCCATCCCTCTTGCGTTTGTTGTCACTAGGGGCACAAGTTCTAGCAGCATTAACATGTTTCGGTAGTTTGTTCTGTTCTACCGCCTGGTCTGTGAGGCGATGAGCAAGCCGAGTGACCTGCTGGAGAGTGCCAAGATTAGCCGCGGTCACATGACTCTGAATTTCTGGCACCAGGCCCTTGAGATACAGCTCGATACGTTTGGTGGGAGGGTCTACCATAGTGGGACACAACGTGGCTAATTCATTCGATCTCCTCGTATAAACCTCAATTTCAGACCCCGTCATCTGCAAGTTGAGGAAATCCACCTCTAGTTTGTGGATGTCTTCCCGACTGCAAAACTCTTCCTTAATTAGGTCCTTGAACTCGTTCCAGGGGTGGCATTAGCAGCTGCCAGCCCTAACATTTGAACCTGTGCTTCCCACCAGGGTAATGCAACACCTTCGAGTGTTCCAGTAGCAAACTTTACTCTACGTGACTCAGGGCAATCACGCACCTCAAAGTCAGTTTGGAGCCTCTCGAACCAATGGAGGAGGCCTACAACTCCCTCAGTACCACTGAAGGTACTAGGCCAGAAATCCTTGAAATTATTGAAAGTGCAAACAGGTGGCTAAGCGTGTTGACCTCCTGCTTGTGCGGCTGCAAGTGCCGTAGCAACTTGTTCGTTAATAAGTGCTGTCAACTGGGCTTGTGTCAAGTTAATGCGTCCAGCCAAGATCTTCATAGCAAAGGTAACATAAGTAAGAGAGCGTTCGCGAATAGTGCGATGACAGGAGAGAGTAAGCACACAAGTGTTCTCAAGCAATAACGAATAGTAGGCAATGTAATCTAAGCATACCACGAGCAAAGTTCTATGTAATTCTAGTAGGTAGGTAAAGTAAACATGAATAGTAGTACCTATGATGTTGAGCCTTGCACGTGGAGCGAAGCGTCGTTGTGGATCGTTGAGCACTGTACCGGTTATAGTCTGGTTTTAATTAAAACGTTTTCCCCTTATTAAAACCAAGTTCTCTCTGATACCAATCTGTCACACCCCCAAAAGTCCACACGCGGAGTACCACCGCTTGGAGGCGTGACTGACCAGGATCAAGCCACCAATCATATTGAACATAGCATATATTTAAAGTAATTCATCAATACGAAAGGTGTTCCAAAAACCAAACATGATTAAGTGTATAGCGGAAGCATAAATGTAAATCCTAACATAAGTAAGTAGTTTAAAATGTCATAATGTTTAACATGGCGTCCACGATCCATGCCCCACAACGACCGCGCCTCCCGTGCAAGCTCCATGAGTACCTATGGTCCTGCAAAGCATGTAACAGAGAGTCAACAACTAGTTGAGCGAGTTCACAGTTGGTTGTTCAATAAATGAGTTGGTTGCATAACTATGCGTTATTAACTAAGCCGATCGTATATTCCGTTCATGGGGGTTTCCCATGAGTATATGTACTAGACTAGTGTAACCATAAGTGTTCTTCCTAACCCGAGAACAGGAGTACGTACGGGGTTTACGTAGGTTTTACGTAAGTGTCCCTCTTGACCCGAGGACAGTGGTACGCGTTTGGTATACGTAGGTTTTACGTAAGTGTCCCTCTTGACCCGAGGACAGTAGTACACCTGAGTATACGTAGGTTTTACGTAAGTGTCCCTCTTGACCCGAGGACAATAGTATGCCTGAGTATACGTAGGTTTTACGTAAGTGTCCCTCTTGACCCGAGGACGATGGTAGATAGTCTAGTATCGCGTAATTTTCAAGCATTTGGTCAATCCTATTCCTTTAATCCCATTCCCTACCCACCAGGAATCCCATGCCTTGGTAAGGGTGTGAACTCACCTTGGTTTGCTCGGTTTGCTATTGTGCTTCTAGTGTTAATTAATGGTTAGGTCCGTTACACGCGACCTAAGGTACATTGCACATAAACTCAATGTAAGTGTTTACGTTCAAATAAGGTTTACAATTCCTTGGTGTCCAAACAACTGTGTTCCGTGTGATAATTGTTTACAGAATGACATGACATAGATTGTTCATACATACAGTATCATCCAGTAACATACAGTAACATACAGTGGTAGGATAAGTGTTTTTCATTCAACATTTAACCTGATTCAAGCTCTGAATGTTATTAAACTTGGACCTTACAAGCATCAACAAACTCGGACTATATAAACATTAACAAAACTCGGACTATATAGCACAATAAAACTCGGACCATACATCCCCTATAAAGCTCGGACCATACATCCCCTACAAAGCTCAGACCATACATCCCCTACAAAGCTCGGACCATACATCCCCTATAAAATTCGGACACCATGTTTCAGTTACAAAACTCGGATCAACATCACACAAAACTCGGACCATGTATCAATCAAAAATTCGGACCATATGTTCAATACAAAGCTCAGACCATGTGTTTCCTCACAAAACTCGGACTCAAGGAATCAACAAAAATTCGGACTTGTGACTTCACAAAGCCCTGACACAAATCTTCGGACTAACAATCATGCAAAATATTCAAAACCAAATCACAGTTTTCAATGGAACAGCTACAGGTTACGATCAAAACCCTACTTTTCATTCATTGGCAAATGCTGTAACCTAATCAACAATCAACCAATTCTAACATATCATGCATCTCATTGTCAGTCATTTGATTAAGCAACTATTCACAAACCATTTCACAATAATCAGGATGATCAATAAACACAGAACCATTATTTGGAGAACTAGGGTTTGCAAGAATCAAATAACCAATGATTAACAACAAATAATCATTAAACATTTACCTTAGATTGATTCTAGATGAAGAGAGAGATCAAAAGTGATGATTGAGAGCTTGTACCACCAATAATGATGAAAAAGATGATTGCATGAGATGATTGTAGAGGAAGATTGAAATACGTATAATGATTTGTGAGAGGGGTTAGGGTTAAGAGTTATTAAGGTTTCACTAACTACTCTACTCACCCCTAAGTATCATCTTTTACATAAAACACACACACCACATATAATTTACAGTTTCATCATCAAGTTCATGTATTTGTCAAATCATTCGTAAAATAACACATAACGATGCAACCATCACAATACACTTTATCATATCACAACGTATACAGTTACAAAGCAAACAAATTGTGTAAGTAAACAACTAGACAAACAGTGAACGTGCAATAAATGCGAAAGTGGAATCTCGGAAACTCGAGTTGTCACACCGCTGAATACAACGGAGGAAACAAAAACATATCGGGGGGCTGGTAGTATTGCACCGTGGAACTATATTGTGAGGCGACAGTGCTGATCGCTGATGTAAAGATGGGCGAAATGACATGACTCAAACCCCCATGGGTAAAAGGGGTAGACGTAGCTGTCAACGTAGTTGTCGCGCCTGACAACCAGGTTCACCCTGTATGGTACAAGAGGAAGCCCATGCGACTTCCCCCGCGCTTCAGAATACGTTTATGTGATCATTAGGATCACTGGTGCCATCGTATTTGCCCACGGTCGGAGGCATTCTCGGCTTGTTCTTAATTAGCGCTTCAGCAATTCATCGGTTGAACTTAGCCCTAAAGGTGACATCCCCTGGCTTATATAGCTTGGTTAAATCTTCCTCCTTCGCGTCAATAGGCTCCTCCACGTAACGCACATCCAAGCTGTGACCCTGGTTCGTGATTGGTACCCCCTTTTGGATAACGGGTGTTTGGCTATAATTGTGACGCGACCCGGAATCATTACCTTGACTATAAGAGTGACCCGCTGTAGTGATGTTGTCGCTTGCAGGGTAAGACCCGGGCTAGCTTCACCAAGATATCGGCGAGGTTAACAAAGAAGTTGCATGGGACGCCGAATACAACAGAGGAAACGAAAACATATCGGTGGGCTGATAGTATTGCGTCGTGGCACCATATTGCGAGACGGCACTGCTGATCGCAGATGTAAAGATGGGCGGAGTAACGTGACTCAAACACCTAGGGGTAAAAGGGGTAGACGTAGCTTTCAACGTAGTTGCCGCGCCTGACAACTGGTTTCGCCCTGTAGGGTCCAAGAGCAATCACGCCGAGGAATCCCCCGTCGTGGTGACCCCTACTGTTCGTGGTAATCTTGTTGGTGCATTTATGTCTTTCGCCTCCGTCAATATGATTCGTACCTGAAATGAGAAGATATAAAGACATTATAGTGTTATATTTAGTGAAAAGGCAAGGTGGCAATATTGTAATTAATGAGAAGTCTCATTAAACCCCTTGGCCTATAAATAGGAGAGTAGTGTCTTAGTTTTAAAAACTTTTGACATTTTGGTGACTTTGGAGATTTGAAGGTTAGAGAGAGAAACTAGAGAGAGAAAGTTGCAAAGGTGATTCGAGATTATAAACGAGGCGAAAAATTCAAGGAACGATAAATTCAAGAAGCGTTTCGAAGATGTCGGGAATTGGCGAAGAGTTTTATAACACGTTTTATAACGCGTTTACATCTGAAGAAACTCCAGTGACACCAAAGAATGCTATAACGATGATATCTGAGAGTTTGAATCATGATAACGTGTACGGAAATCATCTGAGACCATCAAAGCTTATGAATATCGAAGATTATCACTGGTGGTGTGAAAGATTTGAAAACTGGGTGCAAGCCTATGCGTATGATAGTTGGATCATGTTAACAATAGGATATGAAAAACCAAGAAACGAAAAATATGAATTAATCACACTTAAACAATTCACAGCTGATGATAAAAAGGAACATTCAAGTCAATTAAGAATGATAGCTCTACTTCAATAATTTGTCAGAAAGGATATTTTCTCACTGCTTCAGCATGGTGAAACGTCTAAGTCAATATGGGAAGCGTTAAAGTTGAAAGCTGAAGGAGGGAAGGATATCAAGAAAAATAAGATATCACTGTTGAAAAAGGAGTTTGACTTGTTTGGTTGCATGAAGAATGAAACAGTTTGTCAAATGATAGAACGGTTTTGCCATCTGAAGATTGAAATAGAAAGACTTGGAATCCACAAAGACAGAGAAGAGATGGTGGATAAACTCGTCGAAGCATTGCCACATGAGGAAGATTGGAAAACCTATGTGATCGTTTTGAAAAATGATGATAAATTCGATGAGATGACATTAGAGAGCTTCATTGAGAAAATAGAGGGACATGATTTGTTGTTACAAAAACACAATAAGATGTCTAGCTCTAGTTATCAACAGAATGTTGATCTATGTTATTGCAGAGGAATGCTACAAAAGAACGAATTTCCAAAAATCAAAACTGCTTATAGTGCAGATAAGACTGGTGACTCGTCAAACAACAAATCTTCAAGCTATGATCCAAGATATCATTCTTTATCTACATCGTCTAAATCTAATCCAAACCAGGATTGGAAAAAATTCTCCACTTTTGAACAATGAGTTTGCTCAACAGCACATGAGTATCTTAGCTTCTATTCTGGTATCTTATGAAGGTTTAATTGCAGGTAAGATCGGGAATCCAAACATGACGAAGGAGGATTACGATCAAGTCGATCCAGAAGAGATGGAACTCATGGACATTCGCTGGTGCATGGCAAGCGTCATTCGAAGAGCTCAATGATTCATGGAGATAACTGGTAAAAAGTGCTTGGAAGGCCCAGACATGAAGATAGGTTTCGATAAGAATAAAGTCACTTGCTTCAAGTGTAAACAAAAGGGGCATTTCAAGAGAGAATGCACGAACAACAAAGCTGATGATAGCGTGAATCCTTTTTATGAGGATTACTACAAAAAGGCTATTTATCATCAGAATAACGAGCAACCAACCAGAAAGCAGATTGAAGAAGGACCTTCTAAAGAAAAGAGACAAGCTGTAATGACACTTCGTGATCGTAGTGAATCCAGTATACAAAATGAAAAATCTGTTTGGGATAATTTTGATTGGGATAAATACTTCGATGAGAAAGAAGGAGTCAGAATTGTAATTCATGATGATGAAGGGTATGATTGGAGTCAACATGACAAAGAAGATGGAAAAGCCAAGCAATGGTTACTGAGATAAAACAAAGTCGAGAAGAAAGGCATGCTCGAATGAGGCTAGATGAAGTGTATGATGCATACAAGGAAGCAACACAAGCAGGCAGGTGGAGCAAAGAAAAGGAATGCTTTGTTGATCCTCAAGGAAACCCAACAGTTAATCCTGAGAAGATTGATTTTAAAGCATTAGTTGCTGCAATACCTACTGTGAGTGTTTGGTGCAAAGGGCTTGAGGAGATTCCAAGGTATAAAGAAAAGGTTGAAGAAGGCATAAAGAAGGTGATATATGCCAGTTTGGAGAAGAAGAAGAAAACGGTTGAGGAGATTGTGGATGAGAGTGAAAAGCTGGTGAAGGAAGTGAAGAAAGAAGATGAAAAAGCTAAGGAAGCTTTTGCAGAGAAACAGCAGGAGATTGAGGAAGTTCAGAATCAACAAGAAAACGAAACCACAGTGCCAATCACTGAGGTAACAACTCAAACTGATTCTTCTAATTAATAAATTGATAATAAAGCTGAACAACAGTGCAAGAAATGCATGGAAACGTGTAGTGCTTGTACTGAAAAAGATGAAAAGTTTAAAATTAGAGACATTGAATTCACTAAAATAGAAAGGATTTTCAAAGATAAATGTCATGAAATGATTGAAAATGAAAAGCTTTTGAAACAAGAAAATGAAAAGCTAAAACAAAATGTGATGATCTTGAAAAAGAAAACAAAATATTGAAAGAAAAGTGTTCAGCTGTTTGCAACGAATGTGTTACAAAGGATAAAACAATTCAAGATTTGCAAAAAGAATATGATAGGATGAAATTGTCATATCATACCGTAAAAGAAGCTTATGAAACTTTGAAAAGTAAAGTCAAAAGTTTAGATGATAGATTGTCTGCATGTCAGAAAACAACTAAATTTCTTGAAGCTAGATATGAAGGTAAACAAATGGTTTTAAATCAATACATTGATGATGTTGCTAAGCTTAAACAAGAACTAGCAGATAAAGAAAAGTTGGTCAATAAGGCCGTGGGGTATGGGGCGGGAGTTTCGGCGTGGGTTGGGGTAAAACGCCCAAGTCACCACCCCGGGTGGGCTTGGGTTTGGGGCGTGGCCCTTGGGGCTTGGGTTTCAAGCCGGGCGTGGGGCGGGGGAGCAAGGTGACATGGCGGTTGCTGAGTGGCCCATTCAAAGTAGTCGTTGGCTAGCCGTTGGGCTAGCCGTTGGGGGCTAGTTTTTTTTAAAAAAAAAAAAAAACTTTTTTCCTTTATATATACTTACCACATTTAACATTTTTCTCACACAATATCAAACACATAAAACACAATATTACCATGAGTTCTTCAAGTTATAGTGAATCGTCATCATCATCTGACGATGGTGCAGAAATATTTCTACAAACGATCGCGGCGGTGGTGAAAGCTATCGTGGAAGACGAAGACGATGAGGAAGAGACTCAAAAACCTAAACGGAGGAGGAGGTACATCGCTCTTGAACGGCACACCGCTAACGATTTGTTGGTAAGCGATTACTTCTCAGCGGAACCTAAGTATGATGAAAAAATGTTTAGGCGTCATTTTCGTATGAGTAGAAACTTATTTTTAAGAATATCTAGAGATCTTGAGGAGAAATATGATTATTTCCAACAAAAACCCGATGTAACCGGGAAATTAGGATTTAGTACGTGGCAAAAGGTTACGGCCGCACTTAGGCAGTTAGCGTACGGCAATAGTTCGGACATTATGGATGAGTATTTAAAAATGTCTGCACGTGTAGCTAGAGAAACTCTTCACAACTTTTTTTCGTGTATTCTAGAACTTTATAAGAAAAGATATTTGAGAAAGCCCTCCTTCAGTGACATGCAACAAATATTGGAACATCACGCTGATTATCATGGGCTACCCGGGATGATAGGTAGTTTAGATTGTATGAAATGGCCCTGGGAACTTTGTCCTACCCAATGGCAAGGTGCTCACACTAGTGGATTTCACGGGGTGCCAGCCATCATGCTTGAAGCGGTTGCGTCCCAAGATCTTTGGATATGGCATGCGTTCTTTGGTATGCCAGGTTCACATAATGATATTACCATCATAAACCACTCGCCTCTTTTCAATGATCGGGTAAATGGTATAGGACCCAAAGGAAGTTTCTTTGTAAACGGGGTTGAGTACGTGTACGGGTACTACCTAGTTGATGGGATTTACCCAGAGTGGGGGGGGTTTTGTAAAATCATTCACAAAACACGGTACCACAGATCCAAAGAGATTAAAGTTTAACAGGGTCCAGATGGCTGCACGTAAAGACGTCGAGCGAGCATTCGGTGTTTTGAAGAAAAGGTGGCGAATATTGGCAATTCCTTGTCGACTATGGGACAAGGATCAGATTAGAAACGTGATGTACACATGTATCATTCTTCACAACATGATTTTGGAGGATGAAGGTAGAGCAGCCGTTACCTACTATGATGACGATGACCCCCAACCAGGTAAGGTAGCAGACGAAGATAAAGCGGCAAATGAATTTTTAATAATGTCAAGGGATATACATCAGAACCTTCGAGCTGATTTGGTGGAACACGTTTCAACGATTCCTGGGTTCGAAACCAACGAAGACGACGAAGAATGACTGTCTTTTATTTTGATAATTATTATGTATGTTTATGTATTTTTTTTTAAAAATATGTATGTTTATTTTTTATATAATTATAAATATAAATATATATTAAAAATAATTGTTGATGTGATGTGGCATAGCCACCCGCCCAGCCACGCCCAACCCAAGCCCCAACCATACCCCTTGAAAACTTGGCTTTGGGTTGGGAATATTCAAGATACACGTGTCACCAAATGCCCAACCCAAGCCCCAACCCAAGCCCCACCATACCCCATGGTCTAAACTTCAGAGTTATCATGTGTCTTCATACATTCTGGAACGTATTTTCAACATCACACCTGATGGGAAAGAGTCAGAAAAGAACAAAAAGGGAATTGGGTCTGAATACCATCAGGTTCCACCACCTTTGGAGAATAATTATACATTCTATGATGGCGAGAAGGTGGAAAAAGCAATAAACATGGTTGACCAGTTACTCGACGACATCGATGTGACTTACACCAAATCTGATGACATCAGTGATTCAGAGGTGGTTGGTAAGGTTGTTGAAAGTGTTCTAGCAGAGGAGTCTACCAAAACAGATAAGTTTGAATCACAAGATGAAAATGAGGGAAGTTTTCATGATAGTTATCTTAAACACTCAAAATCTGAGAAAGTTGTGAATGATGATTCAAAAGGATTGGTTTATACCATGATTGGATCGGACAAACTATTTTTGGATAATGAATTCCCAATTCAAAATGTGATTTAAGACAAAATCAACAAAGTTTTCAAACTGGTAGAGGTTCAAAAGTCTGAAATCTCAAAGTTTGCTAGAAAAGGCAAGAAAACTTTTTATAACAAACCTGGTTATAAAAAGAAAAACATGAAGGCTGGATTGGGTTATAAAAAGAAACAAAATTGGAAAAGAAATGAAACGTCAAATTATCAGGAAAAGATGAACTTTGTTCACGGAACAAGTTCTGAAGAAGAGAAAGAACTCCAATTTAGACGACAGTCTAATGAAGAGTTCTACACTCAAAAGAAAAAGCAACAACAACAGGTTAAAGATGTGCCCAAGAGAACATGCTTTAAGTGTGATCAAATTGGACATCTCAGTCGAAATTGTCCAAATCTTAAACCTGTTGGTGTTGAAAAGAAAATGAGGTCTGATGTTGTAAACAAGAAGTCAATCAAGTTTGACTCACAACAAACATTGAAACCGGTGACACCCAGATTTAGAACAACACAAAGTTGGAAAACAACTGTTGATGCAACAAAACCAAACCAGTTTTGGAAAACAAAAGTTGTTGTTCAAAATCAAAATGTTCAAATCGAATCACGTTTTTACAAGAGAAGGGCTTCAAAAGGACAAAGTTGGGTGGTTAAGACACAACCTATTTCTGAACAGAAAAATGATTCAATAAAAAAGGATGAAGTAAAAGATGAAAAGTTGTTTGTTCAAAACGATGATTGTCACACCCCCAAAATCCACCATGCGGAGTACCATCGCTTGGAGGCGTGACGTGACTAGGATCGAGCCACCAATCATATAAAACAACATAATTAAGTAAATAAAACCAAACACAATACGATTGGTGACCAAAAGGAAGTAAACCGATTTTAGTTTAACAGCGGAAGCATAAAACATAAGTTCAAAACATAGTCCATAGTTCATAAGTTTAAAGTCCGAAACGTAGGTTTAATAAGTTCATAAAGTTTATTTATTAAACACGGGACATATCAGTTCGCATCCCACAACGACCACCTCCATATGCAAGCTCCAAGCATTTAACGACCTGTAAGGCATGTAACAACGAGTCAACAACAAAGTTGAGTGAGTTCACGTTTGGTTGTTTAGTTTTAAGTTGTTTTCCGAAAACGTGGTTTGTCTTTCGTTGGCGTAATTGCCGTGGGGGTTACTGTCACACCCCGATTTCCACGTGTCTCACCGGTGGGCCCGGTGGGGGATTACCGTGACGATGTTGGCAACAATATAGTCAAACCACACAATTATATAATGCACAGCGGAAGCATAATTTAAATATATAATTTCAACCTCTGATTGTAATATCAAAATGTATTACAGAAGTTGAATATCCACAGTGGATCGTAAATACAGATAAAGTATTGTTCCATTAGATACTGCAATCAAGCTTGCGAGGCTTATCCCGACGCTAGGGAGCTAATACCAGCCAATTACGTTTAGGTACCTGCACTTAATCTTTTTGGGGAAAATACGTCAGTTTACACTGGTAAATACATTCAACTGACACATTTGAAAATGCTTATTAAAATTGATTTGAATGCACAAGGCACAAACTCTTTTATAACTTGGGAAAATTCATAATGAAATCTTGTGAACGTTTTACATGTTCTTTTATGCGTTCAGTAGCCCGGGTCGTGCCGGGTTAAAGATTTATAGACACACCACGTTCGCGTAAAACCGTAGTACAGAAACCAACGGCTACGTCTTTTAGTTTTAATGTCGACACTTTATACCGGGTGTACGCCTACACCGGGATGTCGATGGTCGTGGCCATTTCATAAAATGATGCCAAGGATATCCGGGACAACGGTCATTAAACCCCCCAAAGGCTTATAAGCAACAAAACTGTTTAAATGAGCCGATCATATTTAATCAATTAACCACCTAAGCGATGGAATCATATAATGCTCAATCAAGCGGTATTAATATACCGTAACCCAAGCCCATATAGGGGAAATAAGTCAAAAGTATTTACCTTTGCAAGTATTAATCCTTAATTTAGATCAAGTCACCGATAGCTTTTACTGGGGCTCCTAATCTGGAACGAAGGTTTTAATTAACCTCTTAGAATCCTAACGGTCCTTGTATTAGCCGTAGCTTAAACCGGTTGATTCCGATATATAGATATGGTTAATTCGCACGAAAAGGCGAAAACCGAGAATGGAGTATGATTTGGACCCAACAAGTTCAGAGACTTGTTTTATATGGGTTTATAGTTCATACTCTGGATTTTGGGGTTCAAATAATATAATTTGACCCATATCGGCTATTGCACGAAAACTAGTTTCGTGAGTCGTACCGTGTGCGCAAATAGGCGAAACGGTTAACCATAAGAGTCGTACGCTTATTTCCTAAGTCAATATGCCTTAAAAGTATTTTGGTATCAGTAGGATACCTTCCGTAATGCCCGTAACGAGTTTAAGTTTATATTATGCCCCGTAGGGGCTTTTCGGTCATTTTAAAGACTTTAAAAGGGATTTTCGAGTTCTACAGGAAATCTGAGTTTCCCGAACAGCTTATAAAGCTTAAAATACTTTATTTATTATTTAAAACCAGTAGCAACTGGAATCGGGTCAAAAGACCTTGTAGAACTCCCGTTTTGGCCAAAAAGGGCATATTCGGTATTAACCGAACCGTAGCCATAACCGCAGGTTATGAGCAAGGTAAAAATTATTAAAAATCTTTAAAATTCCCAAAATATTATTTTACCACAGTGGGTAAAAGTTTTGGTGCCGAAAACTTGGGTTAGATGAGTGTTATGCTAATTGCGCCGTTAATTACAAAACTTTCTTAAAAGTTCGCCTTTTAGCATAACTCTCATTCTAGACCTCGGATTGACGTGAAACTTTAAGGACATGCTTATAATTTAACAAGCAAGGTTTTGGTCCGTTCACGTGTCCGAAATACTCGTTTAAATTTTAAAAGGCCGTTACGGTCAACTTTTAGGCGAATGACGGAAATATGTAAAAGACTCGGATAACTCATGAACCGACCACAGAGGCTTATACCAACATGTGACCTGGTCCTAAGAGAGTCCTAAGGTATATTTATACCTCACTAAAACGGGTCAGAACTGAAGTCAAAGCAAAAGTCAAACTTTTGCGACTTTCGGCTCCGAACCGGTTCTATATAGTAAATGATCGATTCAAACGAGCGCAAACATGTTTATATACTATTTATCATGTTTTATGATTATCAAAACAGGTTCCATAACATATATATTACAGATTATGCATAAATCGCCAAAATAGCTTTCTGTTGACTTTTTAACCGCACGTTTGACTCGACATTTGACATAGTTAGAGTGGTGATCAGGGGGAACCATTTTAGAGGTTTAATACCCACATAAATACCAACTCATAACCATTTTTGATTCGTCATAGGACTGAGTCATTTGCGAGTTATTGTAATGACAACCGTTAGTTACGACGGTTGCGTTTATGAGCTATAACTATGGAAATGTGGAACCACAAAGGTTGAATTACTTACAGAAGCTTAAGAGAAGACTTAAGAACACAGGGGAAAGCTTTAGAGCTCTTGGAATGATCAGAGAAGTGAGTTGTGATGTTGTGAATGTTATGAGCACAATGGTGCTATTTATAGCCAAGAACAAGGCCCTAAATCATTACACAACATGCTACTACTGATCATGATGATGGGTAGATGTCCCCTGAGTGATATGGGTCAATTGTAGGGTGCCCATGCCTCTTAGATTAAGGTTTGATCGTTCACATGGTCCAAAAGCCAAGTAGTTACCATATTTCTGCATCTGGGCACTTTACGCGACCCGCATGGACATTCCATGCTTCTTTTACGCGGGTCGCCTAAAGTTTATTAAACAGACGCGTTATTTAAGAGGCTCGCTGTTAGTGCAGTGATGTCTATCGCCTGCGTCAATCAGAACCGTAGCTGAAATAGAAGTAAAATAGGCTTTATATTGTAATTAATAGAGAAATAGGCAAGGTGGCAAACTTGTAAATAAGGGGAATCCCTTATAACCTTGTGCCTATAAATAGGAGCCTTAGGTTTAGAGTTGTAAACTTTTGCCACATTAGAGCTTGGAGAAGCTAGATGCATAGAGAGAGAAACTAGAGAGAGAAAGTGGCAAAACGTGATTCTCGGAGCTTGTAATTGTTACATCATCAATAGAATCACGTCATTCGTACGATCTCGTGTGTTCGGTCACGCACGTTCACGGATTCCGCACGTCGAACGTGTCGTTACGCAATCGAATCGGTATCGAAACCGGACCTAACAAGTGGTATCAGAGCAGGTGCTCGGTTGCGAAGATCAAACTCACAGATTCGTACAAGTTTTGAGCAGATTCAGAGCCAAAAACCTCCAGATTTGTCAAATTCTTCTTAACTTTCTTGTTCTTCACGTTTTTCTATGAATTTTACAAATTTGAACGGGTTTTTACGGTTCAAATTGGCTGAAATTTTGATATGTTGTGCGCATATATCTGATCTATAATCCTACAAATTTTCAGGTCAAAATTCCAAGCCGTTTGGGAGAAATCTGCGTTTTTGTGAACTTTTTGCTGAAACCGTTCGTCAAAGTGTTCATCAGTTCTTGTTCGATCGAACAGGCCACTCGTTCGAACAGGCCACTCGATCGAATAGGAAATTCCAAGTCGTTCGAACAGCAGCCTCATACATTCATTTAATAACGTTGACTTGTTGACCCTAGCCGAACGGCTAGCATACTCTTGGTTCGAACAGCAACAGTTATTGTTCGGCTGGTGTAGCCGATCGAATAGCCTATCCTATTCGATTCACCGTCTTATTCACCAATCGAACAGGAGATAGTAAAGCTAACCGATAAGTAGCATGTTCCTTCTTCTGACACACCTTTAAATGAGTTGACTTGTCAACTCTGACCTTTCGGTTAGCCAATAACTTCACAACACATCACAGTCAACACTGCAACTTCTGTAAACATTATCAGTGTTGCAGTTGCAGTTGTCTTCCACGTGAACTTCTCATAATTACAAACGATCAAATAACTTTGAATAAAAAAAAATTTGTTCAAGTCCACCGCCCCACTAACAATTTAATATCCAATCACAATCACATGCACACCGACCCACTAAAGTTGATTGTTGATTGTTGAGCTGTTACTATGCAGTCCATGTGAACCAATCACAGCTTTTCACCGCCCACTCAAAGCGTGTAGTTGCTGGCATAGCCGATCGAACAGAAGTCTTACGTGTCACTTGAATCGGCTGGTATAGCCGATCGAACAGCAGCAGGTGTAACTTGATAAGATAGCATTCCTAGCCGAACGGCTAGCATCACCTTTACAATCCTCCAATCGAATAGCAGACATTTTCTAACCGATCGGCTAGGAATCCTCCAATCGAATAGTATCACCGATCGGTTAGCCAATAACAGCATAACACATCACTTGTTCAGATCTCAGTTTATAAATTTCATTAAATGTTTGCATGTGATCAAAATCAACGGTCAAATGAGAATTGAGTCACATTGGAAGATGTCGGCTCAGTGGGATTGACATTAGCAATTGCATGAGATTTGGTAATATCAAAAAGACGGTCCAATCACGTGAAGATTAATAATCTGTTTGTATGTGATACATGTGAACTACTTGAGTAATGATTTCAATTGTGCATTAAAGGTGTGTCATTGTCACAAGAATGACGGCCAAATAAAATTCAAGTGTTTTAGTTTAGTTTGTCGGCTTTTATTTTTGTATTAAGTGCAAGTGATTTTGTCGAATAAATAAACAAGTCTTTGTTTTTAAGTGCCATCGGTTGGAGTGCAAGAGATCGAACAGCGTGTTGGTTTAGTTCATTCAACTTGCTAAGGAGTTTTTCAATCGAGTAGCAATCTCGATCGGCCAGCAATAGTGTTGTCTTGTTTGAATAGCAAGTGATTCGGCTAGCACTCCTAGCCGAACGGATAGCATCTTTGTGTGAAGCATTTCCAGTCGGTTGACTTTTTGTTGACTCACTCGATCGAACAGCGTTTTTGTCCAATCGATCAGCATACTGTCCAATCGATCAACCTTTCGTCAAATTCAGTTGCTTGATATTTTTAAACTGATTGTTTGGTTGTTGATTTGCAGGTAACACGAGGGAATTTACAAGGTAATTCACAAATATAAGTTCATGGCGAAAAATGAACCTATTCCGTGGAAGGATAATCGTACAGAACAACAAAAGTACGAATATCGAAAAATGGTTGCTGAAGCAAAGATCATCCGACTCTCAGGTGTCTATGAGGAAGCAAAACGTGCAAACCGATGGGATCCAAACAGAGAGTGCTACCTTGATCAATATGGCAACATCGCAATTGATCACAAAACGATAGATATCGAAGCCATCATCAAGGAGTACAAAGAAGAGGATGATTATTGGCAGAAGAAATGGTGGGGAGATGAAGAAGAGAAAAAGAAAAAGAAAGAGTTATTAGATGAAATAGAAAGAAACTCAGAAAATATAAGTTTGGATGAGTTTAGTGAATTAATCAACAGGGTTAGAGAAGGAATAACAAAGATTGAAGAATCTAAGAAGGATGAAACTTCAAAATGTGAAGTTGTATGCTCGAAATGCGAAAAATCAGAAGCCGACAGTGTGAAACTCATGAAGGATGTGGAGAGTTTGACATTGGAAAACAATACCCTGAAAAACGAGAAGAAAGCTGATGACGAACAGATTCAGGGTTTGCGTTCAAGCTGTGAAAAATTGAGATCTGATAATGACAAACTCTTAAAGAGTCTTGAGAGTTTGTTATTGGAAAACAACAATTTTAAAGAGAGTGAAACAAGATTTCAAGAACAGTTAAAAGTCTTGGAAAATGAAAAATCTGTTCTTGAAAATCTTAAAATTGAAAATGAAAAATCAATCAAGTCTTATCTTGAAAGAATATCACAGCTTGAAAATGAAGCTGAGAATTCAAGGATCAAGATTGATGAACTTGAAACGAAATTGAAAGGTTTTGTGACTTCATCAGACAGGTTGAATTTTCCTTGTCCAAAACCGATCAATTCTGTTCCAATAAGTGACAATGTCACAAACTTTGACAATGTCAAAGTTGAAGATTGTGATGCGACATCTGATGATGTAAATGAAAAAATTGAAAAACAAAAATTGTTTTTAGAATTAAAAGAAAAATTCAAAAATACTGTTTTGCAATCTACTGAAATAGGTGAATGCTCAAAACAGAAACCTGTTAAGAAGAGTGCAGAACAAAAACAAATTGTTAAAAAATCGAAAAATCCTAAAAAGGAAAATAAAAGCTCATCAGATCAATCATCCAATCATTTTCAAAAATCACAAAAAGTTAAAAATGAAAACTCACAAAATGTTGGTAATAAGTGGTGCAGGTTTGACCACAGTGCTTCAAAGCCAAATCCAACATTAAGGAGGAGTGCAGATTTCCACAATGCCAGACAGTGTTATGATCTGAGCATTTGGAGTGAAGGTGATATATGGTATGATAACAGAGTGTGTTACTCTTGTGGAGTTAGAGGTCACATTGCTGTTAACTGCCAGAATTGGAGTTATGAAACGCGAAGATGCTTTAACTGTCAAATTCGAGGACACATTGCCAGAGATTGCCCAAGGAGATCAATGGGAAGATCGAGGGCTGAATCTCAAAATAAGGCAAAGAAACCAATCAAAGTCAAGCCCAAAGGACAGAAAGTTCAAGAACCAAAAGTTCAAGAACAGAAAGTTCAGGAAACGAAAGTAAAACTTTCTCAGGGGCAAAAAGACAGACTGCGTAAGAAGAGGAAGAAGGCCAGAGAATATCTGGAAAGGATTTTGTCCCCGGGTTCATCTGTTGGTAAGAATAAGAGTACTGATGAATCGCTTTACTCGACTGCAAAGTCAAGCAAGCAGAGTTCGTCAGATGCAAATCTGAGGACAAAAGAGGAGATAAAGAAGAAGGTAACATTTAGTGGCAATGAATCTGTTTCTTCGGAAACAAAGGAGCCACATGTCGGCGATGAATCTGACAGATCAAAGTCGGACAAGCCACATTCAGGCAATGATTCTGGTTCGTTAAAACCAGAAGAGCCAAGTTTTGAGGTAAAATTGTCAAAATCACCCAAGGCTGGTCAGGCTTGGGTGAATCTGTTTAAATGAAAAACCCTGACTTGCCGGAGTTCCCAGGTTGGTAAGCGTGGAACATGAATCGGCACATTTCTTGAGAAATTTCACTATGGTGATTTTTCGTCTTTCAAAAGATAAATCAGGGACATTAAGTTGTACTTGATTCATCTTTCCTACAAGTGATAATATGAAAAACAATGTGATGAAACCCCGAGGTTATAAAATGTCACACAAAACTAATTTTCCGGAAAAATCATTTTGATTAAAACAAACTTAAGTGTTTTGAAATCACAATGGGAAAATAGTTTGTTGTGAGGGGGAGTTCTGATTGTTTATGCCAAATGAATGGCGAATTGAAGTGATTCGATATCAGTTTGTCATTTTATTTGTACAATTTTCAAATTTTCCTTGAAAATCAAAATTGAAACATAATTTGATTTTAGGGGGAGAAAAATTTTAAAAAAAAAGTTTGAAAATTTGAAAATTCCAAAAACATTGAAAATGCAAAAATGAGTTTTGTTGACAATAGAGGAAATGATAGTACATCAGTGGACTATCACAGCACGCTAAAGAAATGTAATGTCAAATGTGATAAACGGTCTCACTGATAATGTGACGATAGGTTTTCGTACATTTAGTAGATTTATTCGGGATATAAACCTAAAATTTCAAACTTGCGAAATTTGTGGGGAACACTACTTGGATATATAGGTAACCCCTGAAATCTCGTTTGAAAGGTCTCGTATTCTGATATACTAGGTGTTAATACTCTATGATGTCTGGGGTATTATTCCGGGACTTCTGCTGAACGGTAGTTCTGACCTAGTCCCTGGATAATGCTTTGCAGTAAATGCTTGAAACATAGCATTCTAGCCCTCAGTGATTAGACAATAAAATTGATAATCATCTGTTGTAGCTAAAAAGATCCTCTAAAGGGGACACACTGCTAAGTCGAAGCTGATATCTCTCTGCTGAACGGAAGTTCTGACCTGAGATCCCTCAGTTCTCGCATTTAACCCCTAAATTATGTACAGACATCATTGTAGTATTCTTGCCTGTAAGACTGAATATTGAGATTCTGGATACGGGAGTATATTCAAGAGGTGGGACACATGAATTGAACTAAGTTCCTAAAACATCTAAATCGTATCCTGAATAGATTGAAAATTGTATGAAAATTTAAGAGGACAATTATATCGTCAATCGAGGTGAATCGTTTAGAACTTAAAATGATTAAAGCTTAACGGTGCTAGTGATTTGTCTCATGAACTGATATGATCCTCTTACACAAACTCACAAAAATATTATTTGTATATATTTGTTTACTGCATTCATTCAGAACAAAAAATCCAAAAAGATTTTCGGAGTGTTTTAGCATAAATTTTTGAAAAGACAAAAAGATTTTCGACAACTGATTTTGAAGAGCCAATATTCAAAATTTGAGTGCTAAACATGATGAACAGGTTTGGGAGAATATGTTGAAAACTTTGAATGTCATATACAAATGTTTTAAAAGATTGTGTATATTGGTTAATCAAGGTCATTTATTTGAACTTGATGTATCTAATATATTTGTTGAAAATGATATCTACCAGTAAGTTTACGGGAATTAATTGATTATAAACTTGTGAAACTTATTGTGAGGTAGAGGATATGCAGGTTAACCAGGCTTCAAATCCTGAGCAGATGCAGATTAAAGCCAGGAATTGATCCTGAACTTGTAAACCGATGAAAGCCAGACTACGATCCCGACAGCTGAGTCTAAGGGGGAGTCTGAAGACGAGCTCAACGCAAACGAAAGCGTGGATTCGAAGAGCCAGGTATCGTTCCTGGAAGAGCTTGTAATCGGAAAGCAGGTGTCGATCCCAAAAGCACGGAAGCTTGACGAAAGGGGGAGCCTGAAGAAAAAGAGTCTAAGTGAGAGGGGGAGCAACGGAAGCTCAAAAACAGATCCACGAGGATTTTGTTTGAGAAAGAGGGAGTCTATGGTTGCTGATACCGTCAAACCTTCCAGAAGACTCAGAGAGAGAGAGAGAAAAACAAGTCGCTACGAGTTTGACTACAGATTGACTGCGGCAATATCCAAGGGGGAGTCTGTTAGTGCAGTGATGTCTATCGCCTGCGTCAATCAGAACCGTAGCTGAAATAGAAGTAAAATAGGCTTTATATTGTAATTAATAGAGAAATAGGCAAGGTGGCAAACTTGTAAATAAGGGGAATCCCTTATAACCTTGTGCCTATAAATAGGAGCCTTAGGTTTAGAGTTGTAAACTTTTGCCACATTAGAGCTTGGAGAAGCTAGGTGCATAGAGAGAGAAACTAGAGAGAGAAAGTGGCAAAACGTGATTCTCGGAGCTTGTAATTGTTACATCATCAATAGAATCACGTCATTCGTACGATCTCGTGTGTTCGGTCACGCACGTTCACGGATTCCGCACGTCGAACGTGTCGTTACGCAATCGAATCGGTATCGAAACCGGACCTAACACTCGCGGCCCGCCTCAACTTATGTTGAAACTTCACGCGGGTCGCCTAAGGTTAAGATTTCAGGATTTTTAAATCTTTTTGTAATTATTACAGAATCTGGCCATTAATAACGAAATCTTTCGTAATGATTCGCCTGACCTTTCGGATTTGAAGGGGTAACTTTGCGGTTTGGCCCTCGGTTATTTACCGATAGGGGCCTCGGGTTAATTACCCGCATTATTAAGTCCCCGGTTATTTATTAATTATATTGGAAAGCCTTAACTTTCACTGTTGATGCTTTTAACCCTTCTTCTACGAATTCGATCGTAACTTTCTTGTTTCATATCGAAACTTCGCGGAATTCATATATATTATTTTAGTGAGGGTATAATACCGTTACAAAGTCTTGGGAACGTTAAAGGGTCACTCAGAGGTATTATTAAACATGTTGACACAGTTAACCCCTGTAGTTTGTAATCTCTCACTTTCTTCCGCGTTTTATTTTTGTACGATCTATAATTTATTCGTTTGAAGGTTTAAGCATTATTTAGGGATACTATACAGTATATTTACCCTTGTTGACATTTATAACCCTCGAATTTATATACTTTCAAGGTTTGTCAAAATCAGTCCTTTATTTATTATAGGTGCCACGTGTAAACAAATGACACGTGTTAACACATCATTGGACACAAAATTTCGAGGTGTTATAGTTACCCCTTAGTTGAAAGAAGTTTTAACCAGTTCATTCTTTATTACCCATACCCTGTTCATGATTAGTGGGGGCTTCCCCATGTGAACCACTAGACCGTATGATATCGACTACTACGCAAGTAAGTTGTGCCCTACATTGGTGTCTATCATCACTGATGGTTTGCCATAGTCCATTAGTACACGCCCGTCCGACTGGCACGATGTGAGGTTTGTTAAACCTAATAGCGCTATTAACTAATGACCCGCTCGCCATTGGCCTCGGCGATTAAGTCGATATAAAATGAGGGACTTATGATAGAGTTTTGTCTAGTAAGTTTTAAGGTTGTTGTCCTACCCAAGGAGGACGAATGTACGTAGTTCTCCCGAAGAGAATACGCAAGATTAATACTGGCATCCTACCCGAGGAGGATGGTCGTACATATCCTACCTAAGTAGGATATGTAGATTCCGTTTTTAATTCTTTAACCCATTCCCAAACCACCGGGAATCCCATGCCTTAGAAAGTGTGTGAACTCACCTCGGTTTGCTCGGTTAGATTCTCAATATAGCTAACAGTCAAGGTCGGTCAATCACGTCCTAGTATGATTTACCAGTTAGTCATTTAGTGGCTTTCGAATAGAACACAAAGTTCCTACACGTATCTATCACATAACATGCATCACTTTAACGGTTTATGCCCTCTAAGTTTCCCATCCATTCCCCACTCAAAATCAAACATACGATAATGCACATAACATATATAACATGTTAGATCATTCACGGATAGCATACTCGACATTTAGACACGCAAGTCACAACTTATCTCAATTCAGCATTTATATTCAAAACCGGCTGTTTTCGGACATTTTAATAAAATAGTTAAATTATTCCAAAAATTACCATATTCTTACATGATGTCTTAAACGTTCCATATTTTATTGTGTAAAAATATTGGGGTCCGGTTCACTACCAATATTTTATAAAAAATCATATTCCGGACTGAACTCAGATTTATGTATTTCTGACCACAGTCCACGGAACAATTTATTAAAAATTCATCGAGTGTCCGATTTATGAAATTCCAGTGGGGTAATTACACATGCATCGGTTGTCATCTACTGTACAAATTTCATGGTCCGATTCATCACAAAACTCAGGTTATGACTGAAAGTACGACACCCATTTATTGCTGTCAAAATTCAGCTTAAGTTGCTGTTACAAATTAACACTTTAAAAATAGTAAACAAGGTCCAAAAATTATGATTCCGGTGCCTATAGAACCGTATTTCATAATGAAATATTTTAGATTCAAAATATTGGTTTTTCGTTAAGTTTATGACCTGTTTACAGCCAACTGAAGTTGGCTGTAAAACTTAGACAGATTCTGATTTTCAGTGTTTAACCTTCTAAATCGTGTTCGATGGATACCGTTAACAAGTTTAGTGATCACAACAACATCAAACATCAATATTAACAGGTAGACCAGCAAGTAATCAGCAACATAATCCACATATAATCACAGCAACACAAGATTTACATCATTTACCCAAATAACTTCTCTTTATCCATCTTTATTCCATATGTTCAAGACTTTAGTTTATATTCATGGGTGTTCTTTAACATTTCAACATTTAATCATCTATTAACCATCAAAAACAAGAACAAGATGATGATTTAGAACACTTACTACTAGCACGAGGCTATGGAAGAAACAAGATGTAAATGTGGTGGATAAAAGAAATCTAGAGAGGTTCTTGCACTTTCGAAAGCACCGGGCTTGTTTGTATGTCACCTTGCACCCTTGAGCATGTAAGAAATGGTTGGAATGGAGGTTGATTATGGTGAGATGGTGGTGAGTGGGTTCGGCCGAGAATGGGAGCAAGGAGAGGGAAGGAGAAGTGTGTGTTAGTGGGTGTGAGATAATGAGCTCAAGATCACATGGTTACTACTTATAACCATATTCTTACACTAACCTTTGTGTAATATGTTTCATTAGGGCCAACACAATCAATTAAACAATTCATAAATATCATGGGGTGTCCTTCTTGTCTCCTAACCGGTTTGGGGGGGGGGGTTGGTCTAGTTGGGTTTCAATGGTAAGGTTACTAGTTTAGTTAGAATCAAATGTTCTAGTTAGTGTGTTATGGTATGTGATGAAATATATAGTGTGTTAGGGTGTTCGGGGACCCTAACTAGCTCAGAAAAATAGAAATAATGTGTTTGACAATATTTTTGTGTTCCGGGTAAAGTGCGGTTGTTCGGTTCAGTGTTGTTCCGTTAAAGTGCTTAATTAATCCGTAAAGTGTCTTTTATGTATATTTTTGTAGCACTTTTAATTTCTAACACTTAGGAAATTATAACGGACTATTTAATGACTTTTCTGCATACTACTAGTATGTTAACAAGCACATGTAAGCATAACACAGATATCAGAAAGCAGTTAAGTAATTTCACACAGTCGTCAAGCACTTTAATTATCAATAATAAATTATACGGAATACAAGGAATTTTGAGGGTTGTCACATTCTTCCCCTGTTAAGAAAATTTCGTCCCGAAATTTAGCACGTGGTTACTGAGGAAGCTAGTTATGTTGCGTTGTTTTCCTGGTTTTCCTGGGGTGTCACATCATCCCCCCGTTGATTTGGAATTTCGTCCCGAAATTCTGCAGTAGCTTCAGCCTCAGTAGTGGTTGCGTTTTTCTTTAACAGCTGGGGATACTTGAGTTTCATTTGGTCTTCTCGTTCACAGGTATACTCTGGGCCACGACGGGAATTCCAACGAACTCGGACTAGAGGTATTCTGGTGTGCTTGAGAATCTTAACGTCTTGATCCGTACTCTCTACTGGTTCCTCAACGAATCGCAGCTTGTCGTCGATTGTCAGCTCTTTGAGAGGAACTATGAGGGTCTCATCTGACAGACACTTCTTCAGATTCGACACATGGAATACGTTGTGAACTCCACTGAGTTCTTCGGGTAGGTTCAGCCTGTAAGCGACTTTGCCAATTTTCTCAATGATCTCGAATGGTCCGACGTAACGCGGATTGAGTTTGCCTCGTTTGCCAAAACGAACTACACCTTTCCAAGGTGAGACTTTGAGTAGCACTCGATCCCCAACCTGGAACTCGAGTGGTTTTCTTCGCTTATCGGCATAGCTTTTCTGACGGTCACGAGCGGTCGCCATTCGCTGTCGTATTTGAGCAATCTTTTCTGTTGTATCTACTACTAGTTCTGGGCCAGTGATTTGACTGTCACCAACTTCTGCCCAACAAAGAGGTGATCGGCATTTACGTCCATACAATGCCTCAAACGGAGCGGCCTGGATGCTGGTGTGGTAGCTGTTGTTATACGAGAATTCCACTAACGGGAGATGCTTTTCCCAGCCGTTTCCGAAGTCGATCACACATGCCCTAAGCATGTCTTCGAGAGTCTGAATGGTGCGTTCAGATTGCCCATCCGTCTGTGGATGATAAGCGGTGCTCATGTCTAATCGTGAGCCAAAAGACTTATGCATAGCTTGCCACAGTTCAGAGGTGAAACGCGCGTCACGATCATAAATGATGGAGGTTGGCACTCCATGCCTTGATACCACTTCTTTTAGGTAGATGTCTGCTAGAGTAGAAAACTTATCCGTTTCTTTGATAGGCAGAAAATGTGCAGACTTGGTCAGTCGATCCACGATCACCCAAATGGTATCATTTCCGCGTTGAGATCTGGGCAGGCCAGTAACGAAATCCATGGAAATTTGCTCCCATTTCCATTTAGGTATCTCTGGTTGTTGGAGTGGGCCTGATGGTTTCTGGTATTCGACCTTGACCCTGGCACAAGTCAAGCATTTACCGACGTAGGTTTCTATGCTGGCTTTCATACCAGGCCACCAGTATGTAGTCTTGAGATCATGGTACATCTTGTCCGAACCAGGATGTACTGAGTAACGAGACTTATGCGCTTCATCCATCACAAGCTCGCGCAAGTCTCCATACAGTGGAACCCAAATGCGTCCGTTAACATAGTAGGCGCCGTTTTCCTTTTGTTCTAGCCGTTGCCTCGATCCTCGTAGGGACTCAGCCCTGATGTTCTCTGCTTTCAATGCTTCAACCTGAGCATCACGAATCTGAGCTGGAAGGTTGGATTGGATGGTAAGCTGTAACGCACGTACACGCCTAGGTATAGTATCCTTCCGGCTGAGGGCGTCAACCACAATGTTGGCCTTGCCCGGATGATACTTGATCGCGCATTCGTAGTCATTCAAGAGTTCGACCCATCGACGTTGACGCATGTTTAACTCCTTTTGCTTGAAGATATGCTCGAGACTCCTGTGATCGGTGTAAATGGTGCACTTGGTACCGTACAGGTAATGTCTCCATATCTTAAGCGCGAAAACAACTGCTCCCAGATCCAGATCGTGAGTAGTGTAGTTCCTTTCGTGGACTTTAAGTTGACGTGATGCGTAGGCAATGACCTTGTCACGTTGCATCAACACGCAACCAAGTCCTTGGATGGAAGCATCGCAGTAAACCACAAAATCATCTGTGCCTTCAGGCAATGAGAGGATAGGCGCGCTACAGAGTCTATCTTTCAAGTGCTGAAATGCGGACTCCTGTGCATCACCCCAATGATAGGTAACACCTTTCTGAGTCAGTGAAGTGAGTGGTTGCGCAATCTTTGAGAAATCCTTGATAAACCTTCTGTAATATCCTGCCAAACCCAAGAATTGGCGGATTTCTGTTGGTGTACGGGGTGCAGGCCAGTTCTTGATCGAGTCAACCTTGGATGGATCAACATGAATCCCATCCTTGTTTACCACATGGCCCAGAAAATGGACTTCGCGAAGCCAGAAGTCACATTTTGAAAACTTGGCATACAGCTGCTCTTTACGAAGTAGTTCCAGAATAAGCCTCAGGTGTTGCTCGTGTTCCTCCTGACTCTTAGAATAGATCAGGATGTCGTCGATGAAGACTATGATAAATTTATCCAAGTAAGGCTTGCACACTCGGTTCATGAGGTCCATGAAGACTGCAGGTGCATTCGTCAATCCGAAAGGCATAACCAGAAACTCATAATGGCCGTAACGAGTCCTGAATGCTGTTTTGGAGACGTCCTCCTCTCGGACTCTCAGCTGATGGTAGCCTGGCCTTAGGTCAATCTTAGAATAGAAGCTCGACCCTTGCAACTGGTCGAACAAGTCATCAATGCGTGGAAGAGGATAACGATTCTTCACGGTCACCTTGTTGAGTTCACGGTAGTCAATACACATCCTGAAGGTACCGTCTTTCTTCTTCACGAATAACACTGGAGCTCCCCATGGTGAAGAGCTAGGACGTATAAAACCCTTTTCCAGAAGTTCTTGTAGTTGCGTAGATAGTTCTTCGAGTTCTGATGGAGCAAGTCGATAAGGCGCACGAGCTATTGGTGCTGCTCCAGGAGCTAGCTCGATTTGAAACTCGACTTGTCGATGAGGCGGAAGGCCAGGTAATTCCTCAGGAAATACCTCGGGAAAGTCGCGTACAATAGGAATGTCTTCTATCTTCCTTTCTCCCGCGGATGCCTCAGTAACGAGGGCTAGGATAGCGGTGTGGCCCTTTCGTAAACACTTCTGGGTTTTAAGGAAAGAGATGATGCCTACAACAGCACCACTCTTGTCGCCACGAATCACGAGGGGTTCTTTACCAGGACGAGGGATGCGGACGATTTTCTCCTTGCAAATAATCTCCGCTTGGTGTTGAGATAACAATCCATCCCAATGACAACGTCAAAACTACCCAGAACGATAGGAATGAGGTCGATAGAAAAGGTCTGATCGGCAAGGACAAGCTTGCAACCCTTAACTATATGTGTAGCCTCTAAACTTTTGCCATTTGCTATTTCTACCGTGTGCTTGGTGTTCAAAAGTGTTGGAGTGCGCTTAAGCATTTGGCTAACTTTTAAGGACACATAACTAGTATCGGCACCCGAATCAAATGAAACACTAACAAAGAAGTCGTCTAGAAGAAACTTACCCATTACAACATTGGGATCGTTCCTTGTATCACCCACATGCGAAGGAGGAATAATTCACCTAGATCCACGAGCTTAGATGAGTTTTCAATTTATTAAGTCAGTAAGCAATCAAGTTTGGAGGAGTTTCCTTAGGTCGTGTGAATGAATTTAAAAATACGTTCATGTAATCGTGAGGTTCCAAAGAAAGGACGCGACGCGTTCAAGAGAGTATAAAAACATCATCACACTCAAGGTTTCAATAAGTGATCACCAATGATAGAAATTCGAGCCTTCCAAACCCTCTAATCTAGAGTGAGTTCGCATTAGTGTCTAGCGTCACTGTGGTAAAGGAATGATGGTTCTGTGTATGTCAATAGTAGAAATTAGGCAGTGCATTAAGCATAGGTCGGTACAAAGGCTAGCGAAAAGATTTCACATAATTATGATAAACCATCGTAGGATCAAAGTGCGACTCTTGTAGTGTAAGGGGGAAAAGGGGTGAGGTAAATGTGTAGCTCGACGTGTCCGTATGTAAGTTGAGTAATCCGTATCACCGTCCTCGAATGTCCCGAAGACTATCCCCTCATTAGGAGGCATCCGCTTGCTAAGTTGGGTATACGAGGGTGTAGATTAAAATAAGATAATTACCTACCCAACAAGGTAATGAGGGGGTAATCTTGTGATTGGTGGAAATCGCGGTGTGGTTGTTAGCGTTTCGTTATATCGGTTGCGGATCGAAGGAACGGGAGGTTGTGCATGTTGACCTGTGGTGCGATAATAAAGGACAAGGTTAAGCAGAAGAGTTGGTTCACGAAGGTGGGATCTAAACGTCCTAAGATGGGTTGATATGGCAAGTTATACCTCCTGCAGGAACAACTGCGAGTGCCTCAGCAACTCGTTCGTTGATCAAAGCCATCAGCTGGGCTTGAGTTAGGTTGATACGTCCTCCGCGTCCGTTCATGATCTTCATAACGAAGCAACGTAAGTGAGGAAAGTGTCGCAAAAGTGCGTAAGTGTGGGACGACAATAGAGAGTAAGCACACAAGGTTCAAATAGCAACTACCACATTATCTAATGCACAGTGAGAACTATCTAACCGACAATATAACATAAATCATACCACTTATGGTGTCGAGTCTTGCACGTGGAGCGTGGAGTCGTTGTGGATCGTTGAGCACTGTACTGGTTATAGTCTGGCTTTTATCAAAAATTTTCCCTTTTAAAAACCAAGTTCACTATAACCAATGGCTCTGATACCAATCTGTCACACCCCCAAAATCCACCATGCGGAGTACCACCGCTTGGAGGCGTGACGTGACCAGGATCGAGCCACCAATCATATCGAACAACATAATTAAGTAAATAAAACCAAACACAATACGATTGGTGACAAAAAGGAAGTAAACCGATTTTAGTTTAACAGCGGAAGCATAAAACATAAGTTCAAAACATAGTCCATAGTTCATAAGTTTAAAGTCCGAAACGTAGGTTTAATAAGTTCATAAAGTTTATTTATTAAACACGGGACATATCAGTTCGCATCCCACAACGACCACCTCCATATGCAAGCTCCAAGCATTTAACGACCTGTAAGGCATGTAACAACGAGTCAACAACAAAGTTGAGTGAGTTCACGTTTGGTTGTTTAGTTTTAAGTTGTTTTCCGAAAACGTGGTTTGTCTTTCGTTGGCGTAATTGCCGTGGGGGTTACCCCTTAGTTGAAAGAAGTTTTAACCAGTTCATTCTTTATTACCCATACCCTGTTCATGATTAGTGGGGGCTTCCCCATGTGAACCACTAGACCGTATGATATCGACTACTACGCAAGTAAGTTGTGCCCTACATCAGTGTCTATCATCACCGATGGTTTGCCATAGTCCATTAGTACACGCCCGTCCGACTGGCACGGTATGAGGTTTGTTAAACCTAATAGCGCTATTAACTAATGACCCGCTCGCCATTGGCCTCGGCGATTAAGTCGATATAAAATGAGGGACTTATGATAGAGTTTTGTCTAGTAAGTTTTAAGGTTGTTGTCCTACCTAAGGAGGACGAACGTACGTAGTTCTCCCGAAGAGAATACGCAGGATTAATACTGGCATCCTACCCGAGGAGGATGGCCGTACATATCCTACCTAAGTAGGATATGTAGATTCCGTTTTTAATTCTTTAACCCATTCCCAAACCACCGGGAATCCCATGCCTTAGAAAGTGTGTGAACTCACCTCGGTTTGCTCGGTTAGATTCTCAATATAGCTAATAGTCAAGGTCGGTCAGTCACGTCCTAGTATGATTTACCAGTTAGTCATTTAGTGGCTTTCAAATAGAACACAAAGTTCCTACACGTATCTATCACATAACATGCATCACTTTAACGGTTTATGCCCTCTAAGTTTCCCATCCATTCCCCACTCAAAATCAAACATACGATAATGCACATAACATATATAACATGTCAGATCATTCACGGATAGCATACTCGACATTTAGACACGCAAGTCACAACTTATCTCAATTCAGCATTTATATTCAAAACCGGCTGTTTTCGGACATTTTAATAAAATAGTTAAATTATTCCAAAAATTCCCATATTTTTACACGATGTCTTAAACGTTCCATATTTTATTGTGTAAAAATATCGGGGTCTGGTTCACTACCAATATTTTATAAAAAATCATATTCCGGACTGAACTCAGATTTATGTATTTCTGACCACAGTCCACGGAACAATTTATTAAAAATTCATCGAGTGTCCGATTTACGAAATTCCAGTGGGGTAATTACACATGCATCGGTTGTCATCTACTGTACAAATTTCATGGTCCGATTCATCACAAAACTCAGGTTATGACTGAAAGTACGACACCTATTTATTGCTGTCAAAATTCAGCTTAAGTTGCTGTTACAAATTAACACTTTAAAAATAGTAAACGAAGTCCAAAAATTACGATTCCGGTGCCATTAGAACCGTATTTCATAATGAAATATTTTAGATTCAAAATATCGGTCTTTCGTTGAGTTTATGACCTGTTTACAGCCAACTGAAGTTGGCTGTAAAACTTAGACAGATTCTGATTTTCAGTGTTTAACCTTCTAAATCGTGTTCGATGGATACCGTTAACAAGTTTAGTGATCACAACAACATCAAACATCAATATTAACAGGTAGACCAGCAAGTAATCAGCAACATAATCAACATATAATCACAGCAACACAAGATTTACATCATTTACCCAAATAACTTCTCTTTATCCATCTTTATTCCATATGTTCAAGACTTTAGTTTATATTCATGGGTGTTCTTTAACATTTCAACATTTAATCATCTATTAACCATCAAAAACAAGAACAAGATGATGATTTAGAACACTTACTACTAGCACAAGGCTAGGGAAGAAACAAGATGTAAATGTGGTGGATAAAAGAAATCTAGAGAGGTTCTTGCACTTTTGAAAGCACCGGGCTTGTTTGTATGTCACCTTGCACCCTTGAGCATGTAAGAAATGGTTGGAATGGAGGTTGATTATGGTGAGATGGTGGTGAGTGGGTTCGGCCGAGAATGGGAGCAAGGAGAGGGAAGGAGAAGTGTATGTTAGTGGGTGTGAGATAATGAGCTCAAGATCACATGGTTACTACTTATAACCATATTCTTACACTAACCTTTGTGTAATATGTTTCATTAGGGCCAACACAATCAATTAAACAATTCAAAAATATCATGGGGTGTCCTTCTTGTCTCCTAACCGGTTTTGGGGGGGGGGGGTATAGTTGGGTTTCAATGGTAAGGTTACTAGTTTAGTTAGAATCAAATGTTCTAGTTAGTGTGTTATGGTGTGTGATGAAATATATAGTGTGTTAGGGTGTTCGGGGACCCTAACTAGCTCAGAAAAATAGAAATAATGTGTTTGACAATATTTTTGTGTTCCGGGTAAAGTGCAGTTGTACGGTTCAGTGTTGTTTCGTTAAAGTGCTTAATTAATCCGTAAAGTGTCTTTTATGTATATTTTTGTAACACTTTTAATTTCTAGCACTTAGGAAATTATAACGGACTATTTAATGACTTTTCTGCATACTACTAGTATGTTAACAAGCACATGTAAGCATAACACAGATATCAGAAAGCAGTTAAGTAATTTCACACAGTCGTCAAGCACTTTAATTATCAATAATAAATTGTACGGAATACAAGGAATTTTGAGGGTTGTCACAATGATAATTTTCCAAAATTGAATGAAACTTATTATGTCGAAATGCCTAAGGTCAAACAGACCTGGGCTAACTTGTTCAAGTAACAGAGTAATTGTAAATGTGCAGGTGCTCCTGACGACAACTGAATGTCATCTAGAGGAGTGTCGGAGCAGCCTGGCACGAGAGGAGGAGGCTGCTAAACTCTGGAACTAAAACAGGGAGTTTGTTCATTTCTGTACATAAATAAACCATATTTCAAAAACCCTAAAAATTGAAAATCTAAAAACCAAAATATGTTTTTATTTTGCAAAAAATTTGAAAAATCAAAAATATATTTGTTTTTAAATTTTGTCAAAAATTCAAAAATTGTTGAGTGAATATGCCAAAACCCTCACGGCGGAACAAACATGATTATTTTCACAAGATTGAAAAACGGTTTTCAAACTGTCAAATATCAATGTGTTGTAAATCATGGGGGTATATTTTCTACAAAACAGAGCATGTGAAGCAGAAATTGGATGGCGAGACAATGCTATCAGTATCGGGTTGTCAAATTTTCTTTAAATGTTTTGAATTTTAGGGGGAGTAAGAGCGTTGTCAGAAAATCCAAAAACATTTGAAAATTTGAAATAGCCAAAAACATGATAAAATTCAAAATGAGTTGTGTGTAAAAAGAGGAAATGATAGTACATCAATAGAGAGTCACAGTACGCTAAAGAAATGGAAAGTTAAAATGTGATAAACGGTCTCACTGATGATATGCCAGTAGGTTTTTACAAGCTTAGTAGACTGATTTCGAGATATAAACCTAAATATCAAATACTTACTTATCTCGTGGGGAACATCTCTCGGATATATGGATAACCCCCGAAATCTTGTTTGAGAGATTGCCTGATTCTAAGATACTAGGTCTTTATACTGTTTGATATCTGGGGTATTATACCTGGTCTTCTGATATTGCGGAGGCAATGGCCTAGACCTCGTATAATACTTTACGCGCTTTAAAAGCTCACCCTCTGCATAAAAATTGAAAAATATCGAAAGATATGAATCAATTGTAGTTGAAGAAAAGATTCTCTAAAGGGAACATACCTAAAGTCGAGCCTTCATCTCTTTGACTGAACGGAAGTTCATACCTGAGCTCTCAAGGTCTCGCACGAACCCAGAATACAGATATCAAATTGGTATACTAACCTGTAAGACTGAATCTAGGGAATTTTGATACGGGAGTATATTCTGAGGTGGGACACGCGAATAAGTTTAAGTTCTTAAAACACTAATCTCGTATCTCGAATTAATTGAACTTTGTGTGAAAATTTAAGTGGATCAGTATACTGACAATCTAAGTGAATCGTTTAGAACTTAAAGTGTTTTAAAGCTCAACGGTACTAGTGATTTGTCATAAATTGATATGATCCTCTGATGCGAATTCAAACAAAAATATTATCTGTAAATATGTTTGTAAATATTTCTTTACTACTTTATGTTTCAGAAAAATACAAAAAGATTTTGATTCTACTTTATTTTCGACAACCGATGTCTGAGAAGCTGAGTTTCAAAATCTAAGTATGCTGATTTTGTTTCTGAAAATAAACAAGTTCATTAATTTAAAACTTGAAGTTTTTACTCAAAAACCAAAAACAGTTTGTGATATCTCCAAGGTCATTAATTTGGACTTGGATGATAAATCGTGAAGGATTTGGATTCTTAAATTGTGAAAATCTGTTGTAAAGAGCTAGGATTCGATCTTGGATTCTTAATACTGCCAAATCTTTAAAGGCAATTTGATAGGGGGAGTAAGTCAAGTATTCCTGGATATATTCATATTATTATATTAGAGCCAGGATCTTGATTAAAAGTGTTTGAGAGCCAGGTCATCATTCCTGGAAGAACCGGAAACGCTTTCACTGTCGAAATGTTTTAGCTTATGCTAAGAGAGCCAGGTTTTTCAATCCTGGATGTTCAAGATATTTTTACTTATAAATGTTTGAGAGTTGCAGATGCTATTCTAGATTAAGATCCCGATAGCCGAGTCTAAGGGGGAGTCTGAAGACGAGCTCAACGCAAGGGGGAGCTTGTATACAGAAAGCCAGGTGTCGATCCCAAAAGCACGAAAGCTTGACGAAAGGGGGAGCCTGAAGAAAGAGTTCACCGAAAGGGGGAGCGGCTGAAGCTGAAGACAGATCCACGGGGATTCTGTTCAAGCAAGAGGGAGTCTGTGAATGCTGAAGATGATAAAGCTTCAAGAAGACTCAGAGAGAGAGAAAGACAAGACGCTACGAGACTGACTGCGGTAATATCCAAGGGGGAGTCTGTTGGTGCATTTATGTCTATCGCCTACGTTAATACGATTCGTAGCTGAAATGAGAAGATATCAAGACATTATAGTATTATATTTAGTGAAAAGGCAAGGTGGCAATATTGTAATTAATGAGAAGTCTCATTAAGCCCCTTGGCCTATAAATAGGAGAGTAGTGTCTTAGTTTTAAAAACTTTTGACATTTTGGTGACTTTGGAGCTTTGAAGGTTAGAGAGAGAAACTAGAGAGAGAAAGTTGCAAAGGTGATTCATGGTGCTTGTACTTGTCGTATATTCAATAGAATCACGTTTAGATTACGTTCTCGTGTTCGGTCCACGCACGTGTACAGATTCCGCACGTCACACGTGTCGATACGCAATCGTTCGGGAGTCAAAAACCGATCCTACAAATCTCTCGTACCCCGGTGGTGATTCCGCGTCAAACTCCAAATTTAACGATCTGGTAACGGCTGGTTGGGAAGAGATATCGGTTGTAGCAGACAATTCTGCTCCCCCTTGAGTACCTTATGTTGCGTCGTTGCTTGTTGTAATGAGACTCGCATTCTGATACTCGCCATGGTATCTGGCCCCAAGTATGTATATATTGGGTCCCACGGATGGCGCCAATGTAGAGGCGTAATCCCGAAGAACACCTCTTCAATGAATACTCCTAATGGTAATGATCCGAACCCAAATCCGCAAAAGAGAACACCGTTAGAACTCATTACAGGAATGAAGGTATTTCTGTAACCACCCTGTGGCGTGAGAATAAGTAGGCTTGGAGTATAAAGTATGATAAGAGTATGACGAAAGTGAATGAATATTACCTTAATGTCTTCATCTATTTATACTATTTATACTGTTTGGTTCATCTAGGGTTTCCCCCTTATTAGGTGTCACCGTTTGCATGGGGTCGGCCCATGACTGGAAGATCGTGGGGATGTTCCTAACATTCCAGAGATTCGGTTAGTTATGTTGTTCATATCTTCTATTAGAACCTTCTAGAATAACTTGTGGTATATTTGAACTTATCGGTTTGGCCGACCCAAGTTGACCGGGTCAAGTCATACCCCGACACAGTGCAAGTAACAATATGTTACATTTTATTAGTAACTTTGTTTTGTGCAACACTTACAGACATACATACTTTTGTGTCAGACTATGTCAGACGTAATAAATTCTGAAAAATATTCTTTGCAGTCTTTTACACTTTCTTTGAAAATGTAACTTTTTATATTTGATTTAATCTACACCATAAATTAAATTAATGAATGGTGTAAATGAGATTTTCTTGATTTTTTTAACAAGGTGTTCATTTTAACCTTTCAGTATATACTTATTTCTTTAAATGTCGACCATACACCTTTTTAATATCTTTCATATATTACATATAACTACTTACACGGTTCTTGTAAGTTTTATATTTAAAACTAATATTCTTATATACCAAGCGGGGTTTGATCCTGAGCTGTACCTCGGTTTTCATCTGGCTGTTACTTCAGCGAGGCTTCTTGTGCGGGGACAGTACAGTTTCCGGGGGAACACCATAACCAAGTCTGGTCAACTCAGCGCGGACCCAATTAAAACAACGTAAGTCTGAGAAGACTTGACTAGGGCGATCGATTAGACAATGTAACATTGGGTGACTAAAAAAGAAAGTCACCATTCAAAAAATATTACAAATAAATTCATTCAATGTAAAAGCAGTTGCTCCACCGACAAGAAAACAAGGCCCACTACTTCTGCGGGACCGGGAGACCAGACCACGACCCATCTGGCCATCCTCATCCCCACTTTTAACTTTTACATTGGACTCAAATATTTTCCCTCCAACAATTAATTCACTATTTATTTTACTTTTCAATACTTTCACCTTTTGAATAAATATAATATATAACATATACTTATATTTCTTTCTTGTAGAATTATGATATTTAATCATTAACCTCATCAACCTAAAGAAACTGAAAAAGTGTGTTGATATTATTATTGTACTTGTTCAGTTTTCAATTCTTTTACATAACTTTTAACTGTTCTATAGTGATTTTACAACTTTAAAAAACTTTTTTCGGCTTTGACTACTTACATCATTAAAATAGATTAAACTCTGGCAAAATGTTTCAGTTACGTGACAAGTAATTGGATATGTGAGTTGGATTACAGGTCTTTTAAATTGGTTTAGATAAAAGGTGTAGTAGACTAAATCATTATAAATAAGTATTTGATGTATAAACTAATGAAAGTTGGTTTATTAGAGTTAAATTAACCCATTGCATGATACTAAAGGGTGTACTTTCCGATTGCGTAAGGATTTTCTATTAGGTTCCAAAGGATTTCTTCTCGTTTCTTAGAACGAAATCTATAAATTCATGAATGCATGCTCTCTCACTTTCGGATTCTATCACTAACTTAATGAGGTTCAATAAACCTTTGTTGAAAACTTGAAAGGTTAGCTTTGGAAAGTCGGTGTTTGTTTTGCATGTGTCGACCAACCCATGAGCTAACTTAGTGAGTCTATCTATGGTGATTTAGTGAAGATCTCTAAGTGGATTGTCGCATGTGCTAGACTACTAGTGTATCACACGTTGTAAAGTACACATCTTATTTTGACTAGGTTAATTCATGTTTACTGGATTTATGTACGTTTTTTTTACAAATATCTTATTGAAGATCTTTTTTAGAAAATGATTAAATTAATATTTTTTAGTCCATTATATCTAGAAGTGCCTTAAAAAGTTAGGAGTAAATTACAAGTTTTGTCCTTTATGTTTGCATCAAATTTCAGGCGCTGTCCTTTGCCTTCAAAATTGACGGGCGGTGTCCTTTATGTCTCTAAATCTTACAAGTTTTGTCCTTTAACCCAAGCTAGGTTAGAATTCTCAGTTAAATAAGGACATGTGCAGGGCACATGAGGGTAAAATGGTCAATCCACATCCCACTTGTCTGTCCCCCTTTAATTATAACAAGAGATGCCCTCATTCATTCACCTGCTTCACATCGTTCATCCCTCATCTTTCTTTTCTAGGGTTTTAGCCACTGTGAAAGACGATCAACATTCCGATCAAGATTCCGATGTCGAATGATGAAGAAGGTTGGTATATCAGGGATCATCTTGATAATGAAAATGTTGTTCAACTTTATGGTAAGTTACAAACCCTAGTTTTGATTTAGGGATAAAATGTTGTGGTTTTTGTTGATCATTAGTTGATTAATAACATAAATGTTGAAAATTTGCAGATGGTTTTCCCAATTTCTTTAGCATTTGCATTCATCATGGTGGTAGGCTTACATCACCTCCGGGACGCACATATGTAGGAGGCAAGATCAGTTATGTTGACTTGATAGATATTGATAAGTTTTCCATTCATGAAGTCGATCTTATGCTTGATCAGTTAGGGTATAATAGCTTGAACCCAATGTATTACCAGTTTTTGAATCCTGAAAAAACCCTAGATGATGGTCTTGAACACCTAACCAGTGATCAAGACTGTCTGAACTTGGCTAGGTATGTTGAAATGCACAAGGTCATCCATGTATATACCACTCATGGCTTGAAAAACATGAAAGAACTGTTCAGTTCACCTAGTAAACCTCCTAGACCTAGCATCACCATTGAAGAGATAGATGAAATTGGACCATATGCTATAGTTCCTATGAAGAAAAATGCAAATATTGGCTATGGGGAATCCAGCAGTAAGATGCCAGTTAGTCCAGCATTTGTTGAGACTGAAGTGAATGTTACTGATGATAGGGATGTTAGTGAGGATAGGGATGTTACTGATGATAGGGATGTTACTGATGATAGGGATGTTGGTGAGGATAGGGATGTTACTGATGATAGGGATGTTACTGATGATAGGGATGTTAGTGATAATGATAGTGATTACATAGTGGATGAATTGAATACTATGAGTGATCATGAAGTGGACATGAGTGACTATAGGGCTAATGTTGATATGGAAGTTGAGGACAACATTAATGAACATATGCATGGTGATGATGAAATGGAAGGGGATGTATTAGATAATGACAAGTTTAACAGTGGTTCTGAATCTGATGATAACCATACAAGCACAAGGAAACATTTGTTGCACCAAATAAGAAGATCAAATGAGAATTTGGTAAACTTTTACCTTGGGCAGGTGTTTGGCAGCAAGCAAGTTGCTAAAAAGCTGATCAAAAAACATGCTGTTGAAACTAGAAGGATTATTAAGATTATCAAAGATGATCACAGCAGGGTTAGGGCAGTTTGTCAAGGCTCAAAACCAGACTTTGAGGTAGATGACAATGGGGTGCATGTCAGTCAGGCAACAGGTAAAGAAAAAAGTGCAGAGATGGAAAAAAATGAAGACAAGGGGAAAAAAGGTAAGAAAAAAAAGGGGAAGGGGGTTTCTGTTGAAAAGAATAAAGACACAGGGACCAATCAGCAAAAAGGTGATATAAATGTGGGTGGTAGGGGGAATAGGACAAATCCCCATCAATATCAATGTCCTTGGGTCTTGTTGATTTCAAAAGAAAAAAATGCTGAATCTTGGGTGGTCAAAACCCTAATTACTGACCACACATGTATTACAACAAGAAAGCATTATGCATGTACTTCGAAGTTCCTGTCACAAGAGATGCTAGAGCAGATTGAAGAGAACCCAGAAATACCAGTTAAGGCTGTACAAGAGCAATTTCAAAGGAGGTATTCAGTTGGGATTTCAAGAATGAAAGCATATAGGGCTAAGTGCATAGCCAAGAAGCATGTGGAAGGAGACTATGCTGAACAGTATACAGTCTTGAGGGACTATGCTCATGAACTCATCCAACAAAATCCAGGTACAACTGTTAAGATTGAGGTTGATGGTAATCCAGATCCAGGGGATAATACTAGACAATTTAGAAGGATATATGTGTGTTTGGCTGCATTAAAGCAGGGGTTCAAAGCAATTGGAAGGGATTTCTTAGGTCTAGATGGTGCATTCATGAAAGGACCATTCCCAGGGCAACTGTTAAGTGCAGTGGGTGTTGACTGCAATAATGGGATCTACCCTGTTGCTTATGCAATAGTGGAATCTGAAAACAAAGAGTCATGGACTTGGTTCTTAGAGATTTTAGGTGATGATCTTGGTTTAGGCACTTACTCAAATTTTACTTTCATAAGTGATCGACAAAAGGTACTGTCTTTTACTTTGTAAACTGTCCTTTAGTTTGTCACCTGTGTTTTACTTTGTTAACTGTCTTTTAATTGTGCAGGGGATACTTCCTGCAATCTCAAAACTGTTTCCTTGTGCTGAGCATCGATACTGTCTTCGCCACATACATGAAAACATGAAAGTTACTTTCAAGGGAGATCTTTACAAGGAAAAGCTTTGGAAGTGTGCTTGTGCAACAACAGTCCCAGAATTAGGCATTGCTATGGATGAGTTGAAGGCTTTCAACAAGAAAGCTCATCTATGGTTGTCAAAGATTCCTCCTTTGCATTGGTCAAGGGCTTATTTTTCAGGTATTTTTCATTTGTTCACTTATATATTCATTTGTTCACTTATTATATATTCATTAGTTCATTTATGTATTGATTTGGCACAGGGAGGGCTGTGTCTGATATTGTGCTTAATAACATGTGTGAGGTTTTCAATGGAAAGATAGTAGAAGGCAGGGACAAGCCTATCATATCAGCCCTTGAATACATAAGGGAGTATCTAATGAGGAGAATAGTAACTGTGTTGAACGTAATAGAGAAAAGTGAAGGCTTGCTTACACCCAAGGCAACAGAACTTTTTGAAGGGATCAAAAGAGATGCAACTGCTTACCATGTTCAGTGGAATGGGGGTGATTTGTATCAGGTTAGTGGAAAGCCAAATCATGCACGAGTAGTGAATTTGGCTGCAAGGACATGTAGTTGCAGAGCCTGGGAAGTAACAGGTAACTATATATTCATTTTTTGTAGTTGTTAACTGGATCTTGGTCTAAATGTTGAATATGTTTTATAGGAATGCCATGCAGACATGCTGTGGCTGCAATTTGGGAGAAAGCTGCTAATGGGGGCAGGGTGGGTGCTTTGGAGAGTTGGGTACATCCGGTTCATACAATGGAGAGGTGGAAAGAGGTGTACTCTTTTAGGGTGAACCCTATCAATGGTAGGACATTATGGACAAGGGTAAATGCTCCTACAACGATTACACCCCCAAAACATCACACCCAGGTTGGTAGACCCAAGAAATTAAGGAAGAGATCTGCTGTGGAGCTTGAAGAGATGACCCAATCAGGAAGGCTGTCCAAAAAGCACACTAAAGGTGCATGTTCAAAGTGTAAGAAGACTGGACATAATTCCAGGACTTGCAAGGGTCAAGGTGAAGCTGTCAAGACTGGCAAATCAGGCAAGAGTGGCAATGCAGGGAAGAAAAGGAAGGCAGCAGCAAAGTGAAGTTGTTTTATGTCTTTTGAACTTATTGGTTGCTAGTTTTTAGATGTTTGTGAACATGTTTTATGTCTTTTGGGTAAACTTTTTATGTCTTTTGGGTTGCTACTATTTAGATGTTTCTGAGTTGTTGGTAGTATTTGGAACTATTTGGAACATGAATCAGGTTTGGCTATAATATGGTAAGTAGTTATTTTGTTTGACTTGGTTTGTTTTGTTTAGGTCAATCACTTTCTTTTGGTCAGTTTGAATGGGTCATTTTGTTTTGGCCATTACAGGTTTTATGGTCAATTTCTTTTGGTCAGTTTGTTTGAATGGGTCAATTTCTTTCGGTCAGTTTGTTTGAATGGGTCATTTTACAGGTTTTATGGTCAATTTCTTTTCATCTGCACATAACATATAACAACCTATAAAGCCATAACATACATCACAAAATTAGATGTTGTCATTCAAAATTACAACTTGTCATTTTACACATACTGCACATCAACTATAACACCCTAAAATGCCACAACATACATCACAAAACAGATCCAACTAAAAACCAAATACTTTTTCAATTTTCTAGACTTCGCTTCAACTTTCATGTTCTCTTCTTGCAGATTCATGTTTTCTTCTTCCAGATTCATGTTCTGTTGTTGCAGCTGCATCTTCTCCGATTCCAATTTGTTCTTAGCCCTAAGCAATCCAGGTATGATATCTATGCACCTTTGGCACCTTTGCTGATCGAACCATCCAATAAATGGACAATTTGAACCCTACAATTGAGCAAATCAACACATTAAAATCGGAAACGACATTCCCTAATCTAAGCGATGAACCCTAATTTTGAAGATTAAAGATTACCTGTACAGGACAAGCATAAAAACGACGACCAGGATTCTTGCTTGTCCATGATGTCTGTATTATTGCTTCTCTTCCACAGTAGCAAAAAACCATGATCAACGACGCATTTGGAGGTTGAAGAAACCCTAATTTGATGCTTGCAGAGAGATGATGAAGGGTTGGTGGTTGGTGTTCGTTATAAATAAGGAATTTAATGGGGAATTAAATGATTTAACAGGGATTGACCATTTTACCCTCATGTGCCCTGCACATGCCCTTACTTAACTGAGAATTCTAACCTGGTTTGGGTTAAAGGACAAAACTTGTAAGATTTAGAGACATAAAGGACACCGCCCGTCAATTTTGAAGGCAAAGGACAGCGCCTGAAATTTGATGCAAACATAAAGGACAAAACTTGTAATTTACTCAAAAATTAGCATTGGTCAGACACCAACAATTGAATATAGCTAGCTTCATGTCCGTAAAGAGCGTACGAGGTATATAACTAATTGTGAAGATCTGTAGAATTAATTGGTAACTGGGAATTGCCTACGCCATGCCTCAAGTGGGTCACCACCTACCACCATACATATTATTTGATCTCCACTGTTACTTACTGGTAATTGTAGTTTTATGTTTTTCTTCTTCGCACGCAAGGTGTTCGACGAAATGCCTAGGTATTTTTTTGAGGTTTTTTAGCGTAGCGGATCAATTACTTTTTGACCCATCAGCTGCGTTTCCTTTTGGGTTGGGTTTTCTTTATTGGTGGTGGCGTATGCGACATTATCTAAGTGTCAACTCCGCTTACTTAGTTTTGTTATGGTTGGTTCTAATTGTAGCGGTTTCTGGCCTTGTCCTTTTCGACGGTTTCATTGTTGCCCCGATGGCTTGGTGGGGGCTAAGGGATTCCCAAGGTTAATGGCACATATCAAGAGTCACCATTTGGGCTCAGATGAGAGGAAAGATTCTTTGAGATGTGCAATTGCTGATGATCTTAATCTTTTTACCTCTGTTTGTGAAGCTTTGAGGGTGTCCGGACAATGGTTATGTGGTGAGTGTATGTGCCCTCATGCTTTCAGTCGGGCGTGCACCATGAGGATAAAGTTATTCGGTTTGTGCCAGGTGAGAGAGATGAACAGGGTTTTAATGTTGGCATCACTAGACCCGGTGTTGAAAACGTTGATACCTCGTCGGAAGAGTTGGGGGTAGATATTGCTTTGCTTGACCGTGTTTTCTCTCTCCCCATCAAGGACTGTTAAGAGTATCCCCCTTAGTTGTCGTATGGCTTTTGCCCAAGTCTTAACTGCAGCTTTGGACAAGGTGGTTGCTACGCCTGATTCTGTTGAGACATGGGTTCGACTTTTGATATTACCACGTTGCACCTTGCGGGTGTTCAAGCCTGCTGGTCGTCAGGACAAGAGATCGGGCAATAGTAAGACGGGCCAATGCCTTAGCATCCAGCGGTCTTTGGCTTAGTGGGGTGATCGTGAGGGTTTTGCCACTCTTTTCCAGTCGTTGTTTGATCAACCCGCGAGGGGGGGTTACGGATGGAATCAAAAAGGGCACTGAGATTGATAATGAGTGTGGGGGGACCAATGTGAAACAATGTTTACGTAAGGTTGTTGATGGTCATTTCACTGCAGCGGTTAAGGTTTTATGCTCCTCGGGGGTCGCCCCTCTCAATAAGAATACTCTGGAGGCTTTAGTGGCTAAGCACCCATGTATGCCCCCTCCTTCCATGCCTGCCTCCTTGCCTTCTGAGTCTCCTCTTGTGGTGGAGCCCGATTGTGTGCTCGGGTGTATTAAATCTTTCCCTAAAGGTACGTCATGCAGGAGAGACGGCTTAAGGGCCCAACATCTTTTAGATGCTTTTTGTGGGGAGGGGTCTGTGATTGCTGATAGCCTGCTTAGGGCTACTTCAGCTATGGTTAATTTGTGCTTGGGGGGGGGGTGCCCGAGGAGTCTGGCGGAGTTTGTTGCTTCTGCTCCTCTTACACCTCTTCTCAAACCGGATAATTGGATTAGGCCTATCGCTGTTGGGTCGATTTGGAGGAGGGTGATCTCCAAGGTGGCCATGAAAGGTGTTGGGAAGGAGATGGCCAAATACCTTGGCGATTTCCAGTTTAGGGTACGGATTCCGTGTGGGGCAGAGGCCGTTCTTCATAGTGCGAACAGGTTCCTTAATGAGTACCACCAAGATGGGTCTCTTGTTATGCTTACTGTTGATTTTTCGAACGCTTTTAATTTGGTTGATAGGAGAGCCCTACTGTGCGAGGTAAGGAAAAGGTGTCCTTCTATTTCTACATGGGTCGATTTTTTATATGGTCAACCAGCTAGATTATATGTGGGGGATGAGTTTATTTGGTCTACTACTGGCGTTCAGCAGGGGACCCCTTGGGGCCCCTCCTTTTTGCCCTTGTTCACCGAATAAGGGATCGCTGCAAACTTCTATTTCACGCCTGGTACCTAGATGACAGTTGATGCGTGTGTAGTGTAATATATTTTTGATATATATTTAAGCCCCTTGTTACACTTTTAGCCAAGTTTTAAATTTATAAAACACGATATTTACTAACACTAAACACACATATGGGCAAGTGCACCCATCGTGGACGTAGTATAGTGTTGGTAAGATACCGAGGTCGTCCAAGGACACAAGAGCTTTTAATACCGGTTTATCCTCAACGTCTAATCAAATCAAAAAGTGAGAAAAGTGTTTTAAACTAAGAAAAATAAAAACTAACTAAATGCTGAAAAATAAAATAAAATAAAAACAGATAGACAAGATGAATCACTTGGATCCGACACGTGTATTAGTATAACCTTTGATTATTTTCGCACTTTTGCACTTGTTTAAGAGATTATCTTAGTTATTGTAGTAGGCCCCTCTTTTGAAGGCGACGTTACCCTCAACCCAGTAGTTTGAGTCAGCAAGGATACAATCCTAAAGGGTCGGATTATTGAAAGATAATGAATTAAGTTATTAATGCAAATTGTGGTAGGCCCCGCTTTTGGCGGTGACGTTACCCTCGGCTAAGTAGTCTGAGTCAGCAGGGATACAGTCCTAAATAGCCGGGTTATAGTATTAATAGTAGTTAACTTATGAGGGGGTCAAAGAGTTTGGATCCCCGCCATCCAATACCTATGGGCATTGAAGGAGATCCTACTAAAATTGACCCAGGTCCCAAGCAGGACCTCTAAACGCTGAACAAGGGCAAGACCCTTACCAAACCGTTCCCTTAACCCCCGACCAGGTAGCCAACATACCTCCATATAGACCGTGGAGATATGAATGGTGAAAATCTTTTATTTTATATAGACAGTAAAATAATGCCAAGACACCACGGACAAACGATAAGGAAAGATCACCTTCAACATAAGTAACTAGTTATTAAAGTCATTAATACAAAACCAAATAAAAAGTGCAAAAGATTAAAATAAAAAGTATTATACTAAACACTTGTCTTCACCAAGTGATGTAAGAGACTTAGGCAAACATGGCCTTGATTGTCAAGAACTCTTACGATCAATCTTGGATCCCGAGACGACTCACACACTCTACGATGGACAATGGATGATGGTGGTGGATGATGGTGTTATGGTGGTGGTGGGTGGTGGATGAAGTGTGAGAGAGGTGGTGTGCCAAGGGATGAGAGAGAATGAAGCCAAGCTCCTCTATTTATAGGCTGAACAGAAGGCTGGACACGGCCCCGTGCCCGTCTGACATTCTCTCTCTTCATTAATTGTAATTGCGAATTACAATTAATGCGCCTGCTGTACTTTCACCACGCCCCCGTGCCCGCTGGACACGGCCCCGTGGTGGGCAATGGAAGCTTCTACTGGTTTGTCTTTTCTGCTGCTTCCTGGGCACGCCCCCGTGTTCGCTGGACACGGGGCGTGTTCAGACTCTGTTTCTTCTCCTTTGCCTTGGGAGGTGCCGTTGAGGGTCCGGGCAGTCTACTTTTGTTCCTTTTCTTGTATTTATGCTAGAATTAGTTGTCTTTTTGCTTCTTTTGTGATTTTGAGCTCATTTAATCCTGAAAATGCAAAAGGAAGACAAAAACACTATTTTTCCAACATTAGTACTCAAAAAGGGTTAGTTTTATGCCTTAATTGATGTGATTTATATGTTGCATTTTACACACATCAAATACCCCCACACTTGAACTTTTGCTTGTCCTCAAGCAAAACTCTTTAAATGTGGCTTACACTCCCAAATGGAATAGGTAGAAGAGAAGTTTTTAGCTTGTCCTAGAGTGTCGGGAATCCAAGGTCTTTATAAGTTTTATTTTTATTTATTTACAATCCTATTCATTATGATTTATTTTGAACGCTTCATAAGATAAATTACTTATTTGGGCATAGCATGCCTTATTAAAATTCCATTTATATACAAGTTCACATACCTCACGGGAGATCACTCAACACTCGGCCGAAGGTGTATATTTTTAGTGAATCACTCGAGAGCGGCATGGAACTTACGCCTTCCATAGGCTTGCCAAGCAATCAATCCTCCTCCTTTTTAACTTTTTACCTTCGTAAATATCAAGAGGACTTTTTGGGGTAAAGGGTTAGGCTTGGGTTAAAGGTGGGTGGTTGGTTAGTGGTTAGTAAAAAGGGCGAAAATCGTAAAAGCGTCGGTTTTCGTAAAATTCCTTGTCTTTAGCGACTTTTTATTTTGAAGTATTTCTCCAAACAAGCTTTTATATAGCTTTTATTTGTTTTTGACTTCATCATATTTTTTTTATCACATAAAAAAAGCGAGTTTACGAAAAACCGAGCTTGTTACTAAAATAAAGGGTGAAAAATAAAAAGGTTTTTGGTGGGTAAAAAGGGTTTTTTGGGGTAATGAAATGAAAGGTTTAGGCTCAAAGGGGCTATCTAGGGGGATTTTGGGTAGGTGATAAAAAATTGAAAAATAATGGTTTTGAAAGAAAAATGGTTAGTCCTAATGCCTCCATCATTTACTTACTTGGGTTTAAGTTGGTAAGGACCGGGAATGTATCGTCGTGGCAAGTTCTAGATTTGTAAGAACCAAGCGGCTATTCACACAAGAAACGAAAAATGAGCATTTAATCTAAATATGTATATTTTTATGCTCAATAAAGGCTCAAAACTCACTTTTGTGGGAATGGGTTTTTAATGTGATCAAGTATATATAGTCGAATTTTTAACTAGACTTGTTATGCCGTTTCATAATTTTCTTATGTTGGTTCTTTGTTATCACGACGCTATCGGTTGTAAACTTGTAAAAATATAACCTTTTTAGAACTTGTTATTCCCAACTTAAACTAAGATAAGTAAATAAAAAAAATGAAAAAGTTTTTGAAAAAAATTTGGGGTGTTTAGCGGTTCCAATAGAGTTTTGTGTAAGGCTTGTGTTTAGGATTTGCAAAATTTCAAGGTTTTAGCATCCCCCCCACACTTAAATTACACATTGTCCTCAATGTGTCCAAAAATAAAGTTTTTGGTTGATTAGAATGTGTAAAAGTGGGTTTAAAAGCAAAGTTTTGTGTTACTGGCATCCTGGACACGGCCCCGTGTTGACCGGGCACGGCCCCGTGGTCAAGTGCCAGTAACAAAATTTAGAGAATGGAAACAGAAGCCTGGACACGGGGGCGTGTCCGCTGAACACGGCTCGTGTCCAGTTACCTGAACTGGGTGATTTTCTGCAGGGGGCTCAGCACGGGGCCGTGTTGGTTGGGCACGGCCCGGGTTGAGCCTTCTGTGATGGAGATTTTTGTCGGGTTGCTCTGTTCTTCGTGCATGGTTCCATTTTTCTCGTTCCCTTTTTCATCCATTACCACCATGAGTGTGTTTTATTTGTTAAAACAACCATCAATCTTAAAAACCATCATAGCGTTGCGAACATAGAGAGACATTACATAAAGTTAAAGATAAAAGTACATAGATATTAAACTATGGAGTTCTAGCCCTATGTTTTATTTTAATTTAGCAAAATTTCCAAGAAGCTACTGATCTTGGTTAGATAAGGCATTTTAGAACTCCTTCTTCCGGGTGTGGTTCTCCTCATATGTCGGCGAGCCATTCCTCTACCTCCCTTGGAAGGAGAAAAGAGGGCTCATTTGCATTAGTTTGAGGAGTGGCAACTTCCGCTGGAATCTCTTGCGGGTTTTCCATGGGAGGTTCTGCGGGAAAGTCTTCCCACCCGGTAGGGTTGTGAACCCCGAGTGCTAGGTTCCAGTCTTGTTGTGGAAGGACTGGTTCCATAGGAGGTGCTACCAGAATGTTTAACCTTTGGTGCAAAAGGTTAATCTCTTGGAAGCTGCTTTCAAGTCCCATTGTAAGATCGTTAATACGGTCAATGAGGACCTCCTCTACTGACGTCATGTCGTCGAGAGCTTCCCTTAGTGCTATCACATAGTGCACAAGTGTAGCTTCAACGGAGGGCCTTCTTCCCTTTCGGCTGTTTGAGGAATGAACGGATGATGTTTCGCTGTTCTCACTCGCCATTCTACGAAAAATAAACCAAAAGCAGTTTATATGACGAAACAGTTTCTGGACACGGCCCCGTGCTCACTGAGCACGGCCCCGTGTTCATCTTTCTGCAGAGTTTTTGGAGCAAGGAATCTTGGGTTTTTAAGTTATTTCCTGAATTTATGTAGACTTTTTGGCAGTAAATAACTTTAAACAATGTTACACAACATGTTTTTACCAAGATTCCATGATCAAAACTCATTGTTTCCTACCACAAAGGTTGAAAAATTCAAACTTTTCATGGTAGTTCTTGAAGAAAGATGAAAAAGAAGGAAATGTCTAGAAGAGGAAAGGACAAGATGGGTTGTTGGAAACTTCTTTTAGACTTACCTAGGATTGTTTGAGAGAAGATTCCTTCAAATCTCTGTCCCAAATTGGTCCAAATGTGCAGGATTTTTGGTTGCATTTATAGAAAACGACAGCCTTCTGGACACGGCCCCGTGTCCGCTGGACACGGCCCCGTGTGCAGATGAAATTCTGACACAGTTTGTCCGTATTCTGACGTTCTGATCAGAAAGGAATCTTTTGGTGGACACGGGGGCGTGTTGGCCGGGCACGGCCCCGTGTCGGAAAGCTGTTTTATGAAGTTTTGTCTCTTACTAAGGAGTTAATTTATATCGGGTGGCTCTTGACTTGTTGGAACAACCCCAAAGTGCCTAAGATACCTTAATTGTCCTATACTAAGGCGAGAACGCAAGAGGTTATCGGTGAGGGTGATTCCTATTTTCATTCTAGGTGGACAAGTCCAACCCTTTTCCGGGCTCTCGTTAAAGAAGGTGTATGCCGAATCGCTCAGGTCTATGTATGCACCGAACGAAGTCGATGGGGAGTCCTTCACGGCACAATCAGCACAGGGACGACTATCGTCCATGTCTTTTCTAGGTATGAAGGTATTTTCGGGAGCAACGAGGTTGTCGGAATGCGGTTCCAACATTTCCTCATGGTCATCATCTTGGGATGGATCTATAAAATCCTTCCTAAGTTCTTTTGACCAATTGAGAAGTAGTTCTTCTAGTTGAAATAACTCGTCAAGGAGCATTTCTCCTAGAATATCTGGCTGGGCGCATTCGAGGGAGAAATAGTGCTTATTTTTACTTTCGCCCCTCTTAAGGTTACAAGGAATCGGTGGGTCTATATAGTGGGGCGTATAGTTGAGAAAATAACATTTTAATTCCTCATGTTCGCCTCCACATAATCGACACCACAAACCATAAGAGTGCCAAAAGTAAAAAGAATTACTATCACTCATGTTTGTGTCAGAAATTACCAACCGCCGGGATCTAACGGTTCTGTTTTCAGCAACTGAATCTTGGGCACGGGGGCGTGTTGGGTGGACACGGCCCCGTGTTCAGCCTACTGTCTGACCTAAAACAGGATTACCAGTTCCAATGATTGAGCACGGGGCGTGTTCAGCGGGCACGGCCCCGTGTTGAGCTCTGCAGAAGCTGAAAAACTAAGAAAAAATCCTAAAAATTTAAAGAAAAATAAAAATATGATTAGGCCGTTGATTCCTAACTTTCTTAAAATCCTTGTGTCCCCGGCAACGGCGCCAAAAACTTGATGCGTGTGTAGTGTAATATATTTTTGATATATATTTAAGCCCCTTGTTACACTTTTAGCCAAGTTTTAAATTTATAAAACACGATATTTACTAACACTAAACACACATATGGGCAAGTGCACCCATCATGGACGTAGTATAGTGTTGGTAAGATACCGAGGTCGTCCAAGGACACAAGAGCTTTTAATACCGGTTTATCCTCAACGTCTAATCAAATCAAAAAGTGAGAAAAGTGTTTTAAACTAAGAAAAATAAAAACTAACTAAATGCTGAAAAATAAAATAAAATAAAAACAGATAGACAAGATGAATCACTTGGATCCGACACGTGTATTAGTATAACCTTTGATTATTTTCGCACTTTTGCACTTGTTTAAGAGATTATCTTAGTTATTGTAGTAGGCCCCTCTTTTGAAGGCGACGTTACCCTCAACCCAGTAGTTTGAGTCAGCAAGGATACAATCCTAAAGGGTCGGATTATTGAAAGATAATGAATTAAGTTATTAATGCAAATTGTGGTAGGCCCCGCTTTTGGCGGTGACGTTACCCTCGGCTAAGTAGTCTGAGTCAGCAGGGATACAGTCCTAAATAGCCGGGTTATAGTATTAATAGTAGTTAACTTATGAGGGGGTCAAAGAGTTTGGATCCCCGCCATCCAATACCTATGGGCATTGAAGGAGATCCAACTAAAATTGACCCAGGTCCCAAGCAGGACCTCTAAACGCTGAACAAGGGCAAGACCCTTACCAAACCGTTCCCTTAACCCCCGACCAGGTAGCCAACATACCTCCATATAGACTGTGGAGATATGAATGGTGAAAATCTTTTATTTTATAAGACAGTAAAATAATGCCAAGACACCACGGACAAACGATAAGGAAAGATCACCTTCAACATAAGTAACTAGTTATTAAAGTCATTAATACAAAACCAAATAAAAAGTGCAAAAGATTAAAAATAAAAAGTATTATACTAAACACTTGTCTTCACCAAGTGATGTAAGAGACTTAGGCAAACATGGCCTTGATTGTCAAGAACTCCTACGATCAATCTTGGATCCCGAGACGACTCACACACTCTACGATGGACAATGGATGATGGTGGTGGATGATGGTGTTATGGTGGTGGTGGGTGGTGGATGAAGTGTGAGAGAGGTGGTGTGCCAAGGGATGAGAGAGAATGAAGCCAAGCTCCTCTATTTATAGGCTGAACAGAAGGCTGGACACGGCCCCGTGTCCGCTGGACACGGCCCCGTGCCCGTCTGACATTCTCTCTCTTCATTAATTGTAATTGCGAATTACAATTAATGCGCCTGCTGTACTTTCACCACGCCCCCGTGCCCGCTGGACACGGCCCCGTGGTGGGCAATGGAAGCTTCTACTGGTTTGTCTTTTCTGCTGCTTCCTGGGCACGCCCCCGTGTTCGCTGGACACGGGGCGTGTTCAGACTCTGTTTCTTCTCCTTTGCCTTGGGAGGTGCCGTTGAGGGTCCGGGCAGTCTACTTTTGTTCCTTTTCTTGTATTTATGCTAGAATTAGTAGTCTTTTTGCTTCTTTTGTGATTTTGAGCTCATTTAATCCTGAAAATGCAAAAGGAAGACAAAAACACTATTTTTCCAACATTAGTACTCAAAAAGGGTTAGTTTTATGCCTTAATTGATGTGATTTATATGTTGCATTTTACACACATCAACAGTACGCTTATTGGAGATGCCACCCAAGTGGCTAATGCTTTAGATATCATCAGAGCTAAGGGTCCTTCCTTAGGGCTTCAACTTAATATAAAGAAAACTGAAGTTTTCTGGCCAACCTGCAATGGTGTAAAGGTTCAGGAGGGCTTATTCCCTCGGGGGATTGGGAGGCCGGTGCTGGGTGTGAAACTCCTGGGGGGTGCCGTTAGTCGTGATGCAGAGTTTATTAGTAGTATGGCTCTTAAAAGAGCGAACTGTGCAGTCGAGCTGATGAGGTGCCTTAAACGCCTACGGGACCCTCAGAGCGAGCTCCTCTTGCTTCGTTCTTGTATGGGTGTTGCTAAATTACTGTTTGGTCTTCGAACGTGTCAACCTTCTTTGGTCGGGGGAGCTGTCTCTGTTTTTTATGAAGGCCTCCGGGGAGCATTAGAGGATATTGTTGTTTGTGGGGGTGCCTTTTTTGGAGATCTCCAGTGGAGGTTGGCTTCTCTCCCGACCTGGTTCAGAGGCTTAGGGATTTGTACGGCCGAGGATGCCTCTTCATATGCTTTCGTGGCTTCAAGGGCCCAATCTTGGGGTTTATAAGACCACATACTCCGAGAATGTGGTGGGGATGTTTTAGACTCCGATTACAGGAGTGCGTTGGACCTTTTACATAGTTCTCTTCCCGACCTTGATATTGGTGGTTTCTACATTAAAGACACCGCCCCTCCTAAATCCCAGAAAATTCTGGCGAATGCCTTATATGGCGAAATTGTCAAGAGGTTTGAAGAGAAGTTTGTTTTATCCCTCGGCAAAGAGCTGTGTTTGAATGTCTACGTGCCCCACATGCTCAGGATTTTCTGTCTGTCGCACCTATTGAAGGCTTGGGGCAACACATGTCGGCTGTGGAATACCGTGCTATCCTTAGATACTGACTGATGATTCCTCTGTTCCCAGTTGACGAGCCATGTCTGGTATGCCGCAGAGCGTGTTTGGATTCTTTGGGCGAGCACGCGATCCACTGTAAAGAGATACCAGGGTTTAAATATCGGTATGATTGGGTGAGAGATGTGTTATATGATGTTCTTAAGCGGGCCGGGATCTTTGCCAAAAAGGAGGCTCCAGTAAATTTCCTGACTGACCCCTTAGAGGGAAGGTCCACTTTACGCCCGGCGGACATCCTTGTGTTTGGATCGGAAGGGGGGAAACACGCTTGTGTAGATCTAACTGGAGTCTCCCCCCTTTTCGGGCTCAAGGACAAGGGCTTTGTCGTAGGGCAAGCGGTGCTCAAGGCAGAGGCGAGCAAAGTGGCAAAACATGAGAAAGCATGCCTGGAGAATCAACATGTGTTTGTCCCGTTTGCGTTTGATACCTTTGGTGGTCTCGCTCCTGACGCTGTGCGACTTTTGAATCGGGTTCAAAAAGTCGTTAATAGTAATTCTTCGTCGCTAAAGTCAATGTATTTAGTAGAATTGGTTTTTCTATTCAAAAGGGGGTGACGGCGCAACTTGTTGCCCAACTACCTGCCATTGCTTTGTAATTGCCCTTTTTTTGTTTTTTGATGTCCCAGAATTACAAAATCATTATTTTTGTTTATCTCAACAATATAATAGTAATTACTACAAGTATCTTTATAAAGGGGTGTTCAGTGGATTTCATAACCAATGATCTGACTTAGGGCTGTAAACGAACCGAACGAACACGAACAAGGCCTTGTTCGTGTTCGTTCGTTAAGAAAATAAATGTATTCACGAACGGTTCATGAACATTTACCGAACGAGATTTTATGTTCGTGTTCGTTCATTAAGGAAATGAGCGTGTTCGCGAACGGTTCACGAACACAAACGAACACAAATAAATTTGGCGAACGCGACGAAGGATAAAGATAGATGGCCAGAGAGTAGCACTCGAACTTGAATCCCTTATTGTGGAACAGAGGTCGATTGTATTCGTGGATGTAAATAATGAGAAATGAAAGGGAAATGATGCATAAACAAGGTGAAAGTGGGTTTCCTAGTTTAATTGTTAGGAAAATAAAATAAATAAAAGTTTAATAATATAAAAAGTACAAATAAAATATAAGAAAGTACAAAGATCTTCAATTAAAACACAAACATACGAACATAAACGACACAAATCAACGAATGTTCACGAACACGTTCACGAACACCTTACCGAACGTTCACGGACACAATCGAACGAACGAGACCTCTGTTCATGTTCGTTCATTTAACTAATCGAACGAAATTTTTTGTTCATGTTCGTTCATTTATTAAACGAACGAACATAAACGAACTTCCCGCCGAACAGTTCATGAACTGTTCACTGAACATTCGGTTCATTTACAGCCCTAATTCTGACTTGCTTGTGAGAATACAGTGCATAAGCTATAACAATCACTGACATAGTATTGTGTATTCTAGTACTCCAACTTCTTATTGTAATCCAACTAGTAAGAGTGTTCGCGCTAGGCAACGGAGTTACAGTCGGTATTGGTTTGGTTTTGTAAGACATCAGCGCGCACTCGATAAAGCAATCGAAAGAAATATGTCCAAGAGGATATCGACACATGTTTTACATCGACCATAATCCATAAACAGAAATTTACAGCTGATATGGTATCGTTGTGGCACATAAACAGAAATTTACAGCTTTTAATTTTCAAACAAACTTAATTAACGTCCTTTACAATCAAAATATTTTACTCAAAATGTGAAAATATAATATCTATGAAAATGTCAGTCAACAATAAAAGAAGATTATAGGACGATATGATATCGTCACTCGGTATAACAACCGAAATACATATGCCCAAGAGGATACCAAAATGTGATTTATATTATCCAAAAATCATAAAAACGAATATCGGCACCAATTAAGATTTCATCAATACTGGTACGATATTATATTTTCGAAATTGGTTCAGTTGTCAATAAAACCATAAAAACAAATAGTTGGGCCGCTACCGATGTTGTGGGGACCGAATCGGCTTTGTTCATCACGCTAAATAACTAAAAAATATTTTATCCGATTTTTAAATCTAATTTTTATCAAGATGTAGATAAAAATAATTACGCCGCAACGGTATATTCAAAAATTTTATATACAATTATATTATATTATCATAATAACGAGAAGTGTAACCTTTGTCGCTTTTTATTAAAAGAGAAAAAACTAAACTATAAGATAATTTCTATGACATGTACGTTTATATTTCCATTACTTCTACATAACCGTACACAACTTGATTTTAAGTAAAACTTATCTTGAGAAGTAAACAAAAATAGCATCATCACAACGGCATACTCAAAATTTTATGAAATACAATCTCTTAATAAATATGCAAAAACCTATTAATAATAGCTAGATAATAAAATAATATAAAATGCAGTTACTGTTTATCAAATAATTTTTATATAATAATAATAATAATAATAATAATAATAATAGTAATAGTAATAGTAATAGTAATAGTAATAGTAATAGTAATAGTAATTTAATTTTGACTTTGTTCTTCTTTGATAAATTAAAAGAATTTTAACATAACAGAATTTCTATACTCAATATATCACAATTTATTTGCATCTCAAAGTTGAAGTTTTGAATTCAATTAAAATTTACTATAAGTAACATTTGAGATTTTGAGAAAACGTTTAAAAAACACAAAGCAAACGCGTGACCCAATAATTAAAATTTGTCATAGTAAAAATTTGAGATTCTAAGCTAATTATAATTAAAAACATACACACAAACTCTTGGTCCAATCAAAATTGACTACTATTCACAAAACTTGTAAATTTTATAATTTATAATTTATAATATAATATAATTTATAATTTATAATATAATTTATAATTTATAATATAATATAATTATAATATAATTTATAATTATAATTATAATTATAATTAATAATTTATAATTTATAAAAATAAATAAATAAATAAATGAATTTTATAATAAATAAATAAATAATAATAATTTAATTTAGACTTTTTTCTTCTATGATGAAATTAAATGAATATAACATAAAGAATTTCTACACTCAATACATCACAGTTTATTTACATTTCGAAATTGAAGTTTGGACTTCAATTAAAATTTATTATATGGAATATTTGAGATTTTGAACAAACGTTAAAAAAAAAACCAGTGATGTGATGGTGTACGATGTCCCTGATTTGTACGTTGAAGCGCCCCGCTTTGGCCAAAGCTGGGCGTTTAGGGTGCGATCTGCAGACACAGGGTAATGAGACTTGATGGGATTTTATATTTTGTACGGTGTTGGAGAAAGTGTCACGTTTTGAACCCTAAGCGCCGCGCTTTGGCCAAAGTGTGGTGCTTCGACCCTCATTTCATGCATTTAAGAGGCAAGCCATGCGTTCTGTCTCGTATGCTCAAAATTTTTTCATCCATTTCAAAAAATTGAGGTTGAGGTTCTGTTAGGTTTTTTGTTTTGAACTGTGAAAATTCTGTTGAGGAGAGCATTTTTTCAGTGATTACGATGTCGTGGTTTAGCAACTACCTTTTCAGTGAATACTCTGAGGAGTCCGTTGTTCCAGATTCTTACGAGGGAGCCGCTATGTCTGCCTAGTACGATATACCAATCCCTTCCAACACGAGGAAGGGGCAGGTTGTATCTTGCATTCGTTATTGTGATAATACGGTGGAGCTGGACTTGAATGTCCATGTGGAAGACTCCGACGCACAATACGGCTATTCGGATTACGGATACGGAGATGAACTGTATCCTCAGGCTGAATATCCGTACGGTCAGCCAAACTATCCCGACCACAGTTATGGTGGTGAGCAGAGCTATGTACAACAAGACTATCCCGACCCTGGTTACGGTGGTTAGTGGAGCTATGTACAGCAAGACTGTCCCGACCACAATTAAGGTGGTGAGCCTAGCTATGTACAGGAAGACTATCCCGACCAGGGAGAGGGCGGTGAGCAGGATGAGAAATGCTCTTACCCAATTACATTTTATTTTGATACCAACCAGAAATTTTCATCACGTGATGAGTTGGTGGATTATGTACAGAAGACGGGAAAGGACAATGGCTACGTCATTGTGATTAAAAGGTCAAGTAAAAAAAGAAGTAATTTCAAGGTTTGGTTTCAATGTAGGCTTGGTAGGGAGTACAAGAGTGTAGCTACAGTGACGAAACTAGGTAGCAAGAAAACAGGTTGCCCGTTTAAGTTGATAGGGTTTACGGAAACAAAGGGAAATGTTTGGAAGATAGAGGTGAAGGATGCGAGGCACAACCACACTCCTATTGAAAACATGGAGGGTCACGCGTATGCGAGATGGCTTTCTTCGGAGGTTAAAAGACTGATTGAGCAGCTGGCAGAGGAATGCTACCATCTAGTAGAATATCTACAATCTAATCAACGCACATATGCATTTCAAATCAAGGGTCCGATCATTGCAACCACCAATATCTTTTGGTGGGTAAGGAATGCTACCATCTATGCGGGTTTTCCATCCATATATTCTGTCCAACATATGACACATGATAAAAGCGCTTCTCTAGACAATATGAGATTATGTTCCGTTTTATTACAGTCGTCATGATCAACTACTGTACAGTGATCTTCATGACTTGTAGTTGTACAAGGATCTTCGATCTCTTCCAATATCAAATTTCTTCGTTTCCCATGATCATGAAACTTCGTTTCGTGAGGTGGTCTTCTTTCATGTATCCCAAAATAATTTGAAGGCTCACAAATTTCAATATCATTTTGGCGATTTTCTGAGTGTTTGCAAGCTTCTTTTGGTATCATCACATTTTTGTACCATTTAAGACTAACTGTAATTTGAGTACAACTTTCTCTCTCAAACCTTTCTAAAACTAGAAAAAAAAAATAAAACATTAACAACTAACAAAGATTGAAGAACAAAAGAAGAAAGTGTTGCTCTTTGTTACCAAACAGATCATCTAAAACACTTAACAGGACATTGTTGTTCAACAAGATTTTCTTCCGGTGATCTCTATTAAACTTCTTCGAGATTTTCTGTTTGCTATATATATAGGGTTGAGTTCATTTCAGAACTCTAAATAACTACAGAACTTTCAGAACTCATAATAAACAATTATTTTATATATAAGTTTTTGTATTTAGGATCTTTTTATCATGTATTATATGTATTTCTTTGATTACATACATGTTAAAAGTAGTTTACATATGTTTAATTGCCAAAATTATATATATATGTGTCATAACTAATTACATATATGTAAAAAAACTAGTTTACATATGTGTAATTATAAAATTACATATAAAAATGATAAAATTACTCTTAACATGTATATAATCGTAAAAATACATATAATAAATGATAAAATTATCCTAAACATAAAATATATAAATAAAAAGATTGTTTATTAGGAGTTCTGCGAGTTCTGTAAATATTTATGGTTCTGAAATGATCCTGGCCCTATATATATATATATATATATAGGGAGAAGATCATGTGAGAACCACCTCTTATTGTGAGAACCGCGAGAACCAATGTGAACACACCAAAAATGCCTAAAAATAGCTAAAAATCACACAAATTTTTTTTTTTGAATTTTTTAATATTTTTTATAAAATAATCGTTACTTTTCGAAGCCAATAAAAAAAATCTTTTTTTTAAATTTTTAAAAAAAAAAAAAAATTTTTTGGTTTCTAAAAGTAGCGATTTTAACATAAAAAATATTAAAAAATTCAAAAAAATTTTTTTAGATTTTTTTAGGTTTTTTGGGGTTTTAGTTTTTAGCATTTTAGCTTGTGGGGGGGGGGGGGGGGGTTAGGTTTTTGGGGTGGGGGAGGGGGGTTTAGGTTTTTTTTTTTTTGGGGGGGGGGGGTTAGGTTTTTTTTTTTTTTTTTTTTTTGGGGGGTGGGGTGGGGGTTAGGTTTTTTTAGCTATTTTAGGTTGTGTTCACATTGGTTCTCAAAGTTCTCACAATAAGGGTGGTTCTCGCATGAGCCCCTCCTTATATATATGTTTTGAATTAAATTGATTAAAAAAAAAACTATATATGTTTTGTAAAAATAAAAGAATTAAAATTATATATGTTTTATAAAAATAAAACAAAAATCTACAATTTTTCAAAAAAAAAGAACACAAACAAATACGATCAAACAACAAACCAACAACTCATTTTTTTCACCAAAACCACATTTTTTCCCCCAAAAATAAACAGCTAGCCAAAAACGCCCCGCTTTGACCAAAGCAGGGCGATTCGGTACGAGGTCACCAGACAAGGACTGACATGCTCAGCTTTTGTCTGTTGACTTTAACCTAAAGAGCCTTGCTTTTTTCAAAACGGGGTATTTTAGGGTGTGTAAATAGACCAAGTGGGTGTGTGAATAGGCCGGGGCAAATTTTAATTTTAACTTGGTATTAAATTCGAACTTGTTTCAAAATTTGAACTTCCTAGTAATTTCGACCCATCAAAATTCAAAATTCAAAAATATACTATAAAAAACACATGTAGATGCAGGTGAGTTAGACACGCATTTCATTATCTTGAGTATTATTCTTACATAAAAATTCCGTGATATTCTTAGACCATGCGTAGTGGTATAACACTATAATGCCCCCACCATGGGGCGTTTTGCGCCATGTGGCGTCCTAGTCAGCAAGGGGGCATTATAGCAAAAGTGGTGTAGTGGTATAATGCCCCATAATGCCCCATTCAATCATTTTACAATCATTTCACAATTATTTTTTTTTAAATTTAAAACATAAAATAGCATTCATTAATTTAAAAAAAATTACATTACTTGAAAAAAAAAAAACTAAAGAAAAAACCGAAAGTAAAAAAAAAAAGCTGAAAATAAAAAAAAACAGAAAAATAACTGAAAAAAATAAAAAAAAAACATAAAAAAAAATAATATGATCTAGAGTCCATATTTTTCTTTAATTTTTTGGCGACGCATTTGCGCAAGGATCAACGCATCGCCTTGTAGGTGGTCGCTAGGTTTGGACAAAAACTCGATGTCCTTTTCCATTTGCCTCGCCTCTTGCATCTCGTTAAATTTTTTTGTTTCGGCCATTCGTTCCTTCATAATTTCATAACGTTGGTGGCCGAGATCTCGAATGTCTTGGAGACGACGGTTCATCTCCTCGAAATCATCCTTTAACTCGAGATCGGAAGACGACTCGAGCGATTTTTTCCCGGCTCCCTTTCTTCTACCGGCGGGTCGGGCCAACTCTTCTTGAATGCCCTCGTCCACCGCCTCGTTTAAATCAACATTGCGGGCATCCGATGTCGGAGTTGACGGGTCAACGGAGGATGATGTTTTTGACCTTTTAGCCTGACGTCTACTACTAGACGTCATTGGGTTAACTACCGCCCACTTTGGACTTTTTCGAAGTAGCTCCCAACACTTGTAGTACGTGAAAGGGCCTTTTGTCCTCTCGAACTCCTCCAAACTCTTCGTTAAAACCCCCACGTCACCTTCACCACTCGGGCGATTATCGTAGTTACGTTGGAAGACTTCTTGAAACGCATGACACTTGTTGTTTATGTCGGTCCATTTGCTAGAAATCGAGTCTTTGTCCCGAGGTTCGCCTTGACCCCACGTGCTAAAGAAGAGTGCACGAACCCTATCCCAAAAACCGGACCCGTTTGAAAGTTTGCTAAAAAAAAAATAATAAGTTGTTTGTTAAAAAATAAAATAACAAAGTAAGTAAAATAATATTTATATAAAATATTTACCCGTCTCTTCGTCCTCCGAAATGTCGACATACGCCCGAGTCAACGCGTATTCCTCTTCCTTCGTCCATTTGATTATATTTTTTGTACGCCTCGGTGCGTCCTTATCCTTCTTCTTATGCGACCTTTTGCCGCGTTTCGATGTTTCTTGCACCGGTTCGGGTTGCGTCTCCGGTACGACTTCCACATCGGGTTCGGCTTCGGGTTGTGACGGTTGAGACCCGCCGGCTTGACCATAGCCGAAAGTTGGAGGAACAAACGGAGGGGCGCCACTTAAGTAAGCCGCGTAACTTAAAAAGCTAGGGTCCATGTCTTGAAGGTTGAATGGGGTTTGCGGTTGGGTTGTGTTCGGGTTTGCGGGTCTAGCGGGGACACCAAAAGGAGGGCGGAAAGGATGCATGGTTGTATAAAAATAAGAAGAAAGTGGGTTTTTTTATAAAAGTTGGAAGAAAGTGGGAGAGTTTGTGAAGTTTTGTATAAAAAATGGTGTGAATGTGAGTTAAATATATATAGGGGGAATTATTTAAAATAAAAAATAAAAATAAAGAAAGTTACCGTTTGAAGCAACGGTCGAAAGATGGTGGCCCCCACAATTTTAAGCGTTATTTTTAAAATGCCGGAGCCTTTTTTTTCGAAAATCACGCCTGATAACGCCCTCTGTAATGGGGGGTGGGGCGTTATAGGGCGTTTTCGGGCAAAAATTTTTAAAAAAAAACGCCCCATTATAGCAAGAAAACAGGTTGCCCGTTTAAGTTGATAGGGTTTACGGAAACAAAGGGAAATGTTTGGAAGATAGAGGTGAAGGATGCGAGGCACAACCACACTCCTATTGAAAACATGGAGGGTCACGCGTATGCGAGATGGCTTTCTTCGGAGGTTAAAAGACTGATTGAGCAGCTGGCAGAGGAATGCTACCATCTAGTAGAATATCTACAATCTAATCAACGCACATATGCATTTCAAATCAAGGGTCCGATCATTGCAACCACCAATATCTTTTGGTGGGTAAGGAATGCTACCATCTATGCGGGTTTTCCATCCATATATTCTGTCCAACATATGACACATGATAAAAGCGCTTCTCTAGACAATATGAGATTATGTTCCGTTTTATTACAGTCGTCATGATCAACTACTGTACAGTGATCTTCATGACTTGTAGTTGTACAAGGATCTTCGATCTCTTCCAATATCAAATTTCTTCGTTTCCCATGATTATGAAACTTCGTTTCGTGAGGTGGTCTTCTTTCATGTATCCCAAAATAATTTGAAGGCTCACAAATTTCAATATCATTTTGGCGATTTTCTGAGTGTTTGCAAGCTTCTTTTGGTATCATCACATTTTTGTACCATTTAAGACTAACTGTAATTTGAGTACAACTTTCTCTCTCAAACCTTTCTAAAACTAGAAAAAAAAATAAAACATTAACAACTAACAAAGATTGAAGAACAAAAGAAGAAAGTGTTGCTCTTTGTTACCAAACAGATCATCTAAAACACTTAACAGGACATTGTTGTTCAACAGGATTTTCTTCCGGTGATCTCTATTAAACTTCTTCGAGATTTTCTGTTTGCTATATATATAGGGTTGAGTTCATTTCAGAACTCTAAATAACTACAGAACTTTCAGAACTCATAATAAACAATTATTTTATATATAAGTTTTTGTATTTAGGATCTTTTTATCATGTATTATATGTATTTCTTTGATTACATACATGTTAAAAGTAGTTTACATATGTTTAATTGCCAAAATTATATATATATGTGTCATAACTAATTACATATATGTAAAAAAACTAGTTTACATATGTGTAATTATAAAATTACATATAAAAATGATAAAATTACTCTTAACATGTATATAATCGTAAAAATACATATAATAAATGATAAAATTATCCTAAACATAAAATATATAAATAAAAAGATTGTTTATTAGGAGTTCTGCGAGTTCTGTAAATATTTATGGTTCTGAAATGATCCTGGCCCTATATATATATATATATATATAGGGAGAAGATCATGTGAGAACCACCTCTTATTGTGAGAACCGCGAGAACCAATGTGAACACACCAAAAATGCCTAAAAATAGCTAAAAATAGCTAAAAATCACACAAAATTTTTTTTTTGAATTTTTTAATATTTTTTATAAAAAAATCGTTACTTTTCGAAGCCAATAAAAAAAATCTTTTTTTTTAAATTTTTTTATAAAAAAAAAAAATTTTTTTTTGGTTTCTAAAAGTAGCGATTTTAACATAAAAAATATTAAAAAATTCAAAAAAAAATTTTTAGATTTTTTTAGGTTTTTTGGGGTTTTAGTTTTTAGCATTTTAGCTTGTGGGGGGGGGGGGGAGGGGGGGGGGTTAGGTTTTTGGGGGTGGGGGAGGGGGGTTTAGGTTTTTTTTTTTTTTTGGGGGGGGGGGGGGGTTAGATTTTTTTAGGTTTTTTTAGCATTTAGCTTTCGGGGGGGGGGGTTAGGTTTTTTTTTTTTTTGGGGGGGGGGGGTGGGGTGGGGGTTAGGTTTTTTTAGCTATTTTAGGTTGTGTTCACATTGGTTCTAAAGGTTCTCACAATAAGGGTGGTTCTCGCATGAGCCCCTCCTTATATATATATATATATATGTTTTGAATTAAATTGATTAAAAAAAAACTATATATGTTTTGTAAAAATAAAAGAATTAAAATTATATATGTTTTATAAAAATAAAACAAAAATCTACAATTTTTCAAAAAAAAAAGAACACAAACAAATACGATCAAACAACAAACCAACAACTCATTTTTTTCACCAAAACCACATTTTTTCCCCCAAAAATAAACAGCTAGCCAAAAACGCCCCGCTTTGACCAAAGCAGGGCGATTCGGTACGAGGTCACCAGACAAGGACTGAAATGCTCAGCTTTTGTCTGTTGACTTTAACCTAAAGAGCCTTGCTTTTTTCAAAACGGGGTATTTTAGGGTGTGTAAATAGACCAAGTGGGTGTGTGAATAGGCCGGGGCAAATTTTAATTTTAACTTGGTATTAAATTCGAACTTGTTTCAAAATTTTAACTTCCTAGTAATTTCGACCCATCAAAATTCAAAATTCAAAAATATACTATAAAAACACATGTAGATGCAGGTGAGTTAGACACGCATTTCATTATCTTGAGTATTATTCTTACATAAAAATTCCGTGATATTCTTACACAATAAATAACAAAGACGGTGTATTTATTTTCGAATTGTGGGTCACAATCCTGCTACTACTAATAACCTCGTGATATGAGCCCTCCCTTTCTCTGTCACCTTAAATCTCTCTCTCACTCTCTCACTCTCTCTCTCTCCACACTCTCTCTCTACACTCCCAAATGAAACCCACCACCAAGTTCATCGTCCTCCACCCCTCCATCCACAAACCACCACTCACCACCACCATTACAACCACCACCCACCCCCGCCTCTACCTCTTCACCCTCTTCATCCTCCTCTCTCTCCTCTTAACTTTCTCTCTCATCACCACCCTCCCGTACACCACCACCACACCCACCCCCACCACCACCACCCCCCACCCACTACCCACCACCGTACACGACGCCCTCCTCCACTACGCCACCACCACCGCCCCAAACCTCACAACCCCACCTCGTATGACCCCCGCCGAACTCACCTCCATCGCCACCGTCCTCCGCCGCTGCTCCGCCGGATGCAATTTCCTAATCTTCGGTCTCACCCACGAAACCCTACTCTGGCACGCCCTCAACGTATACGGCCGTACTACGTTTGTGGATGAGAACCCGTATTTTATATCTAAACTAGAGGAAAAACACCCGGGTATCGAAGCGTACGATGTTCAGTTCACTACGAAAGTATCCGAACTGAAAGAGTTAATGAATTATGCGAGATCCGAACTAAGAAACGAGTGTAGACCCGTGCAGAATTTACTATTCTCCGAATGTAAACTGGCGATTAATGATTTACCGAATCATGTATACGACGTCGCTTGGGATGTTATTTTGGTGGACGGACCGCGCGGGTACTTCCCGAAAGCGCCTGGGCGACTGTCGGCGATCTTTACGGCGGGCGTGTTAGCAAGAAGTGTAGGAACCGATAAAACGCATGTGTTTGTTCATGAGTTTGATAGGGAGGTGGAGAAAGTTAGTAGTGATGAGTTTTTGTGTAGTGAAAATTTGGTGGAAAGGGTTGGTTCATTGGGGCATTTTGTGGTGGAGAAGAGGGATTTGAGTGTGGATGGGTATCAATTCTGTCGGAATCCGCCGTTGTCGGCAGTCGCGTTAACTGAACCCTAAACCTTAAATCCTAAACACTAAACGGCGGAAGAGTAGTTTATAGGTTATGTAAATACAAAAGTATTATATATATTGTGAGACAAGTTGTTGATGTTTTTAGCTTTTATGTTGTATTTATGTTTCATGTAATTGCATCTTCAATGATTGTTCAGATGCATTCTCTTAGTTTAATCATTAATGGATGATAAACTAAAGTTTTCTATATTGTGGGATTGAAGATAATGGGTTTGGAAGTTGAGATATAAACAACAAAAAGTCAAGATTATATACTTGTTTTAGTGTTTTTGAAACAAATAACGGGTTTGGAAGTTGAGATATAAACAACAAAAAGTTAAGGTTATATGCTTGTTTTAATAAAAGAAAAGGGTCATTGTTTATAGTTTATACGGGTTAATAGCAGTTTTGAAAGGGAGTTTTGTAGTTTAAAAATAAAAATAGAAAATCGAAGCTATCAATGTGTTTTTGATATTTTTTTAGGTCAAGTTTGAGTAGCTTTGTTTTGATTATAACGTTACACTGAACGTATTGTTTTGACTACTCACCGCCTTCACCGCTCCAACACCGGCATCCCCTTCCTCGTACGGCAACCCCACTCCCCGAGACCACTCCCCACATGCATACCGTCCACCCTTAACAGTGTTAACTATATCAGGTTGATGGTTAACTATTTTGTAATGACCGTATATAATATTTTTATTTTTTGTAAGGGTATATATAAAGTTAATTTTATAAAAAAAAAAAAAAGGTTAAAAGATGATAAGCCAGCTCACGTTTGAAATCCTGAATTTGAAGATGCTCCACTTTAATACAATTCTATCAAACTCAGATATATGTATATAAAACTGAAATAGAATTTGAAGATGCTCCACTTTAATACAATTCTATCAAACTCAGATATATGTATATAAAACTGAAATAGAAGGCAATTAAATTAAATTAAATTAAATGATGGAACCGTTACTGAAACTTATACAAGATTCACCGTTTGAAGATGCTCCACTTTAATACAATTCTATCAAACTCAGATATATGTATATAAAACTGAAATAGAAGGCAATTAAATTAAATTAAATTAAATGATGGAACCGTTACTGAAACTTATACAAGATTCACCGTTTTTCTATAATCAATTATGTTACAACAGAAAAAGGGTATATAAGAAACCGAAATAATCGAAAGAACCAAATGATACGAGCCAAATTGCTTACTTATAACTTTTGTATAACCAAGTGTAACATCCGTTCCTTCGCATCATCAATATTGTCCGCTTTGCTCCTGATGGGTTGCCCATCCACCTGAGCACGCATAACTGTGAAGCTTTCATGTGTTCCACAACCAACTAGGCCCAAAACGCGTTGGTGACGTACGAGGCGGGGCATGTCTTATGAACCAATAATCTCTTCTGGCCACGGCCGATGTTGGACTTGCCTAAGGTGTCAAAATAGTCCATTTTAATCTTCTTAGTATCGGTATCGGTATCTATCGTTACATCGAGTTTATGGTTATGAGTAGGGATGAGATCGGTGGGTAGCGTATCAAACCGGTACCGTACCGCATAGTACCGATACCAAAAAATTTCTAAAATCAGAATCCGTACTGTTTTTGTTCCGTCAGTACTAGTCCGGTAAGATACGTTCAAATTCCCGAACAATACTGTACCACATGGTATTAATACTGAAATTGAGCTAAATTTAAAACCGAATACGAATATCGTATATGTTAGATTAAAATGTATATAGTCTATACTAGTCATAAGTATACCAAACCAATCTAGACAAACCGAACTAACCTCTAAACAATAATATATCCGAAAAATTATGTTAAATATTGTATAAATTCTTCTTTATAAATTAACATGTTTGTTATTTGACCCATGACCCACGGTCAATTAAATTAATTAACTAGACTTCTTTCTTTTTTGAAAATAATTAACTAGACTTCTATTATAACCAGAGTAAAGAACTAACATAGATGACCAAAATTTTGTATTTGGTTTCTAGTTTTCAAAAAGGACACAAATGGTTCCTGAATATTATGATTAATTATAACACATTTAGTTGCCAACTTTGGTTCCTGATTATTAACACATTTAGTTTCCAACTATATTATAACTTTGGAATTAACTAAAAAATGGAGAGAGGGAGAGAGGGGGGAGGGGAAAGACGGAGTCAAGGCGGTGGAGACCTAAATCGGCAGTGCAGGAGAAGACTATTTCAGAAGATGATGCAGAGTGGGAAAGACTGAAGAACAATAAGGGTAAAGTGGGAAACGGAGAAGAGCCGAGCACTACGTTCTTTCTCGCGAATATTCCGGAAGGGGTTTCTCGAAAAGAAGTTTGGTTGGAATGCAGGAGGTGCGGAAATCTTACTGATGTTTTCATGCCAAAGAAGAGAGATTTGATGGGGAAGAGGTTCGTGTTTGTCAGATTTAATAAGATCCGGGATATTGGTAAGCTTGAGAAGGCTTTAAACAATGTGTGGATTGGAGATTATAAAATAAGGGCGAATGTTTCCAAGTTTGTTAGGGAAGAGTTGAAGATCGGGGGGAAAGGGGAGAAGGTGTTTGCCGGTGGTCATCATAGGCAGTCGGTAAGCCAGATCCCTCCGCCGCTGGAGGGTGGCGATTGGCCGGCGATGAAGGGTGGGGTTTCGGCTGGAGGCAATCCTGGTGGTTTTGGTAGACAGTGGGGGGCTGGAGGAAGGGTGGTGTTACAGGACATTCAGGGCGGGGTGTTGGGTTTGGAGGACGGAAGGGGGGTTGTGGTGGTGGCTAAAAGTGTTGAATTCCTTTGTCAGGCGAAGAAGTTATTAAGGGAGAGTTCGAAGAGGAGAATGGAGGTTAGGTATCTAGGGGGGTTGAAAATTCTGGTGTCTTTTGAGTCGTCTCGAGAGGCAGTAGAGTTCTTGGGGGATGATGTCGGCTCTTGGGGGCAATGGTTCCAGGGTGGGGAGTTGTGGAATGAGGGGTCTTTTAGATTTGATCGTTTCGCTTGGATTCGTATTAGTGGTGTACCAGCAAGTTTGTGGGATAACTCAGTTTTTGACTCCATTGCTGGTAGTTTTGGAGAGGTGGTAGCAAATGCTAAGGTGTGCAGTGAAGATGGCGACTTGTCCTTTACTTTGGTCGGGATTCTAGTTAAGTCCGGTCGTCGTATTAACTCGGAAGTGGTTGTCGTGCATAAAAACTTGTCGTTTAATTGTTGGATTTCTGAAACACATTTGAATTGGGCACCAAGGTTTGTGTCGGATGCATCGGTGAGGGTAAACTTTCCTGAGGATGTGAAGGTGCCTGAACTTTCCGAGGATCTTGTTTCTCAGAAGTGTCCAGTGGGCTTGGCGGAACGGGTGGGGGAGAGTGAGGAGGGTAAGCCGGACGTTGTTGAGTCGGAGCAGTTGGACCGGGGTGCTGAGTCGGAACCGGTGTCGTCACAACCAGTTTTTTCGGAGTTACCAAATGTGGATATGGAAAAGATTGGGTCCCATCATGAAGTTAAGGAAACTTGTCAATCTGAGCAGGCTAATTTTGGGGGTGATTGGAGGTCAATCTTTGCTGATTGCATGAAAAAAGATGGTGGGTCCACCAGTGTCAGTAATAGATACTTTAATGAAAAGGGTGCTGGGGTACCAGATATTGGGCCTGAAAATAAGAGCTGCTTTCAATCCAAAGATGGGGGTTCAGTTGGGCCTGAGGCTAATGGGCTGATTGGAGAGAAAATTGGTGACGTTAAATTGGCCAACATAAAGCCCAAGTCTGCAAATAGGAGGTATAAGGAGACTAGGCCATCTGTTGACGATGACCCTTTTAATTTAACAGATATTATACGGGAGTCTGGGCTCATTTATAAGTCTCACAAAAGGTAGAAATCTAAAGGGTCGTACACTTTCTTGAAGAGCGACAGGGTTACAAACAAGAGGAGGCGTATGGATGGAGGCGAAAGGGTGGTTGATAGTGGCAAACAAGAGGTATGTTCTGATCCGTTGGATTTTATTTTTGATTTGAATAAAAGTCCAGTATGTGAGGTCCAGAGTGAGGTAGATGTGACAATGGCGGTGGGGAAATTAGCTGGTATGAGGGTGTCCGGGTTCAGATCAGAAATTAGTAAGCTTGTGCAGGATGAATTGGAGAGTGTTGGTCATCAATGAATTGCCTGAGTATTAACATTAGGGGTGTTGGAGGAGACGCGAAACCCGCGTGGGTTAAATCGTTGGTCAAGAAGCATAAAGTTTCCTTTTTGTGTATCCAAGAGTCTCAATTTGGCCAGTTAGATAATGTGGTGGTTAATCGGTATTGGGGGGGTTCAGATTATGATTGGGAGAAAGTTGACGCAGCAGGGAGATCGGGCGGTCTGGTGTCGGTGTGGGATCCGAAAATTTTTTCTAGGACTGATGTGAGTAAATCTGCTTCGTTTATTTTGGTGTCTGGGAAATTGTTGGGGTCTGATACAATGATTAATGTGGTCAATGTGTATGCGCCGAGAGATGTTATGAAAAGAAGGGCTCTTTGGGAGGATCTTAAAAGGTTAAAGGTAGGTAGAGATGGGTTGTGATGTTTAGCGGGAGATTTTAATGAAGTGAGAGAGGAAGGGGATAGGATGTATTCTAGGTTTGATAGTTTTGGAGCCGCGATTTTTAATAATTTCATTGCTGAGATGGGTCTGATTGAATATCAAATGGGAGGTTACAAGTTCACTTTTATGTCGGAAGACGGGTCGAGTATGAGCAAGATTGATCGTGTTCTTGTCTGTGATTCCTTCATGGAAAAATGGCCGCTAGCCCGTCTTGAAGCTCTTTCGAGGCACTTGTCAGATCACTGTCCGTTGTTGCTGTCCTGCTCTAATGTTAATTTTGGGCCGGTGCCGTTTCGGTTCTTTAATAGTTGGTTGTTAAGTGAAGGTTTTTCAGAGTTGGTTATTAAAGTTGTTGGGTCGTACGGGTTCCAGGGTAGCAGTATGAAGGGGCTGGCCGGGTTATTAAAATCTTTGAAAGTTAATATTAAAGATTGGAGGAAGTCGGCTAGGGTAGTGGAGGACAAGATCTTAGCTGAATGTATGTCTGAGGTGGAAGGGTTAGAGAAGATTGCTGAATGTAGAAGGCTTACGGTTGAAGAAAAAGATAGGAGAAGGATAGGTAGGTGGAAATTGAAGTCGTTCGAGAAAAAGAAGATCAGTGATCTGAAGCAAAAGGCGAAATTGAGATGGGCAAAAGTGGGAGATGAAAATTTGAAGTTTTTTCATGGATTTATCAATAGCCGGAAAGCAAAAAATTCTATTCATTCTCTCGTGATTGATGGTAGGACGGTGTCGGATCCGGTTACCATTAAAAAAGATGTGATGGAATGGTTTATGGCCAGATTTACGGAGCCGCTTCATCAGAGACCTACGGTTGATGGTAGGGGATTCAGAAGGCTGTCAGTTTCTCAAGCTTCGGTTCTTATCGAAAAGTTTTCTAAAAAAGAGATAAAAGATGCGGTGTGGGCGTGTGGGACTGATAAGGCTCCAGGACCCGATGGATTTACGTTCAAATTCATTAAAAAATATTGGGATGCTTTGGAGAGTTTTTTCTTGAATGCATTGAATGATTTTCATGAGAAAGGATTTATCGACAAAGGGTGTAACGCTTCTTTTATCGCTTTGATTCCGAAGGTTAGAGATCCTAAGACCGTGAATGAATTTCGGCCAATTTCGCTTATTGGGGTTATTGATAAGGTGGTTGCGAAAACTCTTGCTCTCAGATTGAAATCGGTTATTTCATCTTTAGTGGCTCCGATTCAGACCGCTTTTGTAGCGGGCAGATCCATTCTTGAAGGGCCGTTGATTACTAGTGAAATAATTTCCTGGGCGAAGAAATGTAATAAGAAGATTTTCTTGTTTAAGGTGGATTTTAAAAAGGCGTACGATTCGTTAAACTGGAAATTTTTGATGTCTAATATGAAAGATATGGGTTTTCCGCTTCGGTGGCGGAAATGGATTGGTGCTTGCTTGAAATCAAGTTGGGCGTCGGTATTAGTCAATGGGTCGCCTACAAAGGAGTTCCAGCTGCAAAGAGGTCTCAGGCAAGGAGACCCGCTCTCTTCTTTTCTTTTCATTCTTGCAATGGAGGCCTTGGATTTAATCATGGGTAGGGTGGGGGCGAGGGGTGTGTTTAAGGGTGTTAACCTCTCGAATGATGGGCCATGCATTTCGCACTTATGTTACGCAGATGACGTTATTTTTTTCGGGGAGTGGTCGGAGGTTAATATTAAAAATCTGAATAGGATCCTTCGTTGTTTTTTTCTTATGCTCTGGGCTGAAGGTAAATTTGAATAAATCGTTACTTTACGGAGTAGGGGTAGAGGAGACGGAGGTAGAGCGGATGGCGTTTGAGCTTAAATGTAAAGTGGGAGAGTTGCCATTTACTTTCCTAGGCTTTCCTATTGGAGCTAATATGAAGAGAGTCAAGTTTTGGAAGCCCATTATCGATAAATTTAACTCGAAACTCTCGGCTTGGAAGGCTAAACATCTTTCGCTTGCTGGCAGGTTAGTATTAGCAAAGGCAGTTTTGGGGGCGTTACCGAATTACTATTTGGCATTGTTTCGTGCTCCGAGAAAGGTTATTAATTCATTAGATTCCATTAGAAGAGACTTTGTGTGGGATAGGAAGGAAGGGTCTCGCAAGATCAGATGGATCGCGTGGGCTAAGATGATTAAACCAAGAAAATTTGGGGGGTTAGGTATTGGTGATATTAGGAGTATAAATTGTGCTTTCATGGCAAAGTGGTGGTGGAAGTTTAAGACTCAACCGGATGCGTGTTGGGTTAAGGTGATTCAAGCGATTCATGATAATAAGAGACAAGCTTCGTGTATTTCGGTAAACAAAAAGCTTACTGGTACTTGGAGAGACATCGTTTCAGCTAGCAAAGTGTTTGACAAACTTGGGTTTCCTTTAAAAACGAATATTGTCGCAAAGGTTGGGTCGGGGGATGCGGTGAGTTTTTGGGCCGACTGTTGGGTAGAAGGGAAGGTGCTGATGGATTGTTTTCCAGCTATTTATAAAATAGTGGAGAATAGGAAAGCGTCTGTGGCCGATAATTTTGTTAGAACCAACAATGAAATTCAATGGAATATCAGGTGCTGGAGACCGCCGGCTAACGAGGTGGAATGAGCTCAATGGACAGACTTGATGCGTATTTTGCTTAACGTTCAGTTTTTAGAGGGGCGTGATTCTTGGACGTGGAAACCGGATGGGTGTAAGTTTACAGTTGCTGCGGTTCGGGATTTTATTCAGAGTAATTCGGACGACATTGAAAATGGCTGGAAGTTTTGGAACAAGTGGGTTCCGCCTAAGGTGAATCTGTTCACATGGAGGGCCGATATGGGAAGGATACCGGTAAAAGATCAGTTGGCAAAAAGGGGGGTTATGGTGGATTGTTTAAATTGTTGCAGGTGTGGCGAGGGTATAGAATCGGTAGATCATTTGCTTTGCGGCTGTTGGATGTCTAAGGCTATCTGGTGCGAGGTTTTGGCTTGGGTTAAACTTCCGGTAAACGTGGAGTTTGAGACCCCTATTAATGCTCTGGAATTCGTTGAAGGAATGAAAGGTTCCAGTCTTTGGAAGCAAGTTATAAATCTGATTTTTCAGGCTACGATGTGGCACATTTGGAAGACCCGTAATGATAAAGTGTTTTCTAGTCGTCAAGTTTCTGACAACTTGGTGTTAGATGAGATTAAAAGCGACGCGTTTCTTTGGTAAAGGAGCAGGTCTAAGTTGGTAGATTTGGATTGGGGTAGGTGGGTAGACTTTAATGTTCGGGACTGTATTAAGTAAGCGGGGGTGGGGGCGTGCGAGTTTGTGTTTTCGTTTCTTAGCTCGTTTGTGTAATGTTTTTCTTCGGGTTTTTACAGCATATGCTGGCCCTATTCTATAAATCATAGAATTCCGCCGTTCAAAAAAAATTTAGTTTCCAACTTTTGCCAAAATTATGTGGATGGTCTTGTGGTTTGCACTTCATAACGCATTTAGTCCCTATATTGTAGATGCTAAAACCTTTAGATTTCATCACTGAGGATTAAATGTGTTACAAAGTGTAAGCCAAATGGACCATTCGTGTACTTTTGAAAAGCTAGGAACCAAATCCAAAATGGTGATTAACCACATAGACCATATGTGTACTTTACTCTAACAAAAAATGAAATGCTCGTAACTAAAACTAGGGCACATATTTATGAAACGATCTATATACGACACGAAAAAACTAGTTTTGTATCAGTTGACAGACTCGTTGTTAGACAATCTACCTGAACCACACGATTCGTTGTTAGACGATCTACCTGAACACGACACATTTAAAAATGGTCAAACCAAACACAATGCGTTTAATAATTGGGTTGGGTGGTTGTTGGTGGTGGTTTTGGGTGGTGGAGGTGGCAGTGGGTGATGGTGGTGGTGGAGGTGATGGTCAGTGGCATTGACCGTTGGTGGTGGGGGTGATGTAGGGTGAAAAGAGAATGCGATGAAAAAAAAGTGTTGTGGATAGAATGAATATAGGGTGTTTTGAAGGGAATGAAATGGATGAGGTATAAGGTGATTCTATTCCATTGATCCAAAAACATTTTAGATGGGGTTATTGGATTTTATCACCCCCCAACTATCGGCCTTTAGCCGTTGCCACCCCCAACTAGCACTTTGACACCCGGCACCCCCAACTTAACTTTTAGTTTGTGCTGGCACCACTCAATTAAATCTTTACTCACTGGGTTTGTTTCTTATCCTACGTGGCATGGAATTGCTGAGATGGACTGGATTACATGGCGAATGACGTGGCACTAACCTTCATCTCCTTCAAATTACCAGAATTCAAAATGGTGTTCCAGGTGCAGGCACCACAATTCAATTCCTTATAATCATTCAATAGCCATCACCTAATTGTTTTTAACCAACTTTTTGATAAAAAATTCACAAAAAAATCAAATCTTTAAACACACCCAATTGTTCAAATCTTTCTCTAGTGTATAAAGGCAACACTCCCATACAATAGAAGGTAATTTCGAAGGAATCGTTAGGTTTCTGCAAGTGTAATAACATTAACAGTACAAGTCATTCATCACACCCAACCCAATGTCATCTCTAATTAACATACAATACAATACTCACTTTGGCGATTCCTCTCCAATGTCGTCTTCACCCAACACTCCTTCCCTTAACACCTTCTCTAACATGCCAGCTGTCTGATACCTTAACGCAAACGCTTTCTCTTGCGGAAAGAATCCAATCTATACACTAATTACAGTTGACATTTAGCCACACAATAAACCACCGCTAGATCCGCCGCCACACGACTTTCCTACGACGGGATGCCGTCGATTTCAATAAAATTTCAACAACAACCAGTAGATCTGAGTCGATTTCAACAAGGTGGCAGTGGAGGCTGATGGTGGCGGTGGTGACAATGGAGGTTGAGAGTGGCGGTGGTAAAGTATCACACCCCAACCGATGGCCGAAACATCGGGGCGCGGCACTGAGCGAAACAGATTGTCCAGAAGTTTCCATAACAATTATATTTACCAAATATTTTAAGTAACACGTCCCATGTCACACCCCCAAAATCCCACCTGCGGAGTACTACCGCTTGGAGGCGTGACTGACCAGGATCCAGCCACCAATCATACTGAACAAGCATATAAGTAATTATAAAAGTTTAACCAATACGATTGGTGTTCCAAAACAAATAAGTTTAAGTTGTAAGCGGAAGCATAAGTTTAAAGTTGTAACATAAGTTCCAAAAGTTTCAAGTTTAACATAGTCTTGTAGCAATCCCTGTCCCACAACGATCCTCCTCCATGCAAGCTCCCACTGAGTACCTATGGTCCTGCAAAGCATGTAGTAACGAGTCAACAACTAGTTGAGTGAGTTCACGGGTGGGCGTTCGTTTTAGTTGTTTCGAAAACAGTTTACTTTATCTGGCATCCTGCCGTGGGGGTTACCCCATAGTTTTAAAAACGTGACCAGTTCGTTCCCAGTTACTCCGGCACTCCGGCCGTGGGGGCTACCCCATGTAGTTATCAGGCATTTCGGCCGTGGGGGCTACCCCATGTACATCATCTGGCTCTCCAGCCGTGGGGGCTACCCCATGTGTATACTAGACTCGTTACCGTATCGATTGCTGACTGTAGTCATGTTTATGTGCCCTGAAAACATCAATGTCTATCATCATTGACGTGCCCCAGATCCATTAGTTCACGCCCGTCCTCTGCGGCACGGTGTGAGGCTTGTCAGACCTAAATAGCGCTATCTAACTAATGACCCGCTCGCCATTGGCCCGGCGATTAGTCGATACAAAAAGGAGGGACTTCGTGATAGAGTTTTAGTCTAGTACGTTTATCCGTCCATCCGGACGAGGAATCACATTCCTGAACCACTGACGTCCTGCCCAAGGAGGACGAGGAACCCACGTTCCTTAACCCAGTTCCCAACCCAGGGAATCCCATGCTTTGTAGAGGGTGTGAACTCACCTCGGTTTGCTCGGCAGTTAATCACAGAAAGTCAATCAAGTCGCAAGTAGTCAATAACGTCCTATCACGGTTATCACGTATAATCAGATTCGAACCAAGTAGTGCACAAATGTTCAACACGTATGGCAGACACGTTTAATCAGTAGCAGTTCATAGGTAACAGTTAATCACATGTTCAAAGTCCAAACAGTTGGGCTCGTGATAACAGGCCCAAATAACTCATCAACAGTAGCACAGAAGTTCATAAGTCCGGCCCACTAACTAAGGCCCAAAGTGTGGTCTCGAGTCGCAACCGGACTCGCAAGCATGGTCTCGAGTCATGCTGTGTGTTGATCATGGATGGTTGCGAGTCGCAACCGGTGTCGCAACCGTAGTCTCGGTTCATCATGCTAAGGTCTCGAGTCGCAACGGGACTCGTAACCTGTGGTTTCGGCTTGTCCTGTTATGGTTGCGAGTCGCAACCGCGTGGTCTCGAGTCATCACGCTGTGGTTGCGAGTCGCAACTGCGTGATTGCGAGTCGGTAGCAGTCGTTTTCAAGTTCACGTGTTGATGCAGATGTAGTCAGATTAGTGGTACAATATAATCAGGCCCAAATCCGGAAATAACCAATAGCATTCCACTAACAGTTTTCCTAATCAGGTTATTGGTCAAAGATGGATCAAAATCACAAGGGTTTTCAATCTTCAACTATCATTCAAAGTGTTCTTCACATATTCAAACATGTGTTCATCAAGTTCATAACATATTAATCACTTATTCAACCAACACTATGAACAACAATCAAAATACAATTTACTATCATGCATCCTATATGACAAACATGTTCATTAGCCGATTTGTTTAGTATAAACACCCAACTTTTCGGATCCAAATCCAAGTGCAACCAATATCATCATTCACCTTTTAACATACAATGAACCCATTTTTACATTAAGCATTTATGCATAGTTCCACACATAACAAGAACATTCATGAACCGATTTCTTTTCAAAACATCATGCATAACTAAGTTAACTACCATATTATCACATAATCTCATCATACAAACATAACATGAACATACTAACACTAAGCATTCAACCATAATCTTTAAAAACACTAACCGGTTAATGGGTTTCGAGGGTGTGTGTAAAGCTTCCAACCGGGTGTGTGTGTGTGAGCCGATCCAAGTCCAAAGATCCAAGAATGATGAAGTGTTTGTGTTCTTAGGTTTAGAGAGAGAAGTAGGAGGGTGTGTGTGTGTTCTAATGTTCAACAAATGGTAAAAACTAACTAAGGTGGTGTATATATAGTCAAGTTCCAAGTGTGCACCCTTAGTGGGTTTCGAGTGGGGGTTCACGGCCCAAAGGCCCAACCGGCCACTAGGTTCTCGGCCCAAGTCCACTCGAGACCTCATGGTCTCGAGTCGGGTTCTTTGTTCTCGGGTTGGGTTCTCGGTTCACATAAAACACGTACACATATATATACAAATGCACACATAACAAAGCACTTATCACATAAAAAGGTTCACGTTATCATTTTAACTAGTCACATAACGTACAAGCAAGTTACAACGAAAGGTTCTAGATTTCGAGTTGTCACATCATCCCCAAGTTGAAAGAAATTTCGTCCCGAAATTTGATGGCACTCACTGAGGAAGCTAGTTAGGTTGCAAGGTTTTCCCGGTTTTCCTGGGGTGTCACATCCACCCCCCGTTGATCTGGAATTTCGTCCCGAAATTCCGTAGCTTCAGCCTCAGTAGCGTTTGTACTGTTCTCAAACAGTTGGGGATACTTTTGTTTCATCCGATCTTCGCGCTCCCAGGTAAACTCTGGGCCGCGACGTGAGTTCCAACGAACTCGTACAAGAGGTATTCTAGTGCTCTTGAGGACCTTAACATCCCGGTCCGTGATCTCGACAGGTTCTTCGACGAATTTCAACTGTTCGTCGATCGTAAGTTCCTTCAGAGGAACTACGTGCGTCTCATCTGACAGACACTTCTTCAGATTCGACACATGGAAAATGTTGTGAACTGCACCGAGTTCTGCTGGTAATTTCAGTCTGTAGGCCACCTTGCCTATTTTCTCAAGAATTTCAAAAGGTCCAACGTACCGTGGGTTGAGTTTGCCGCGTTTACCAAAACGAACCACACCCTTCCAGGGTGAGACTTTGAGTAATACCCGCTCCCCAACCTGGAGCTCAAGTGGTTTCCTGCCCTTATCGGCGTAGGCCTTCTGACGGTCACGAGCCGCCGCCTTGCGTTGTCGTATTTGAGCAATCCGCTCAGTAGTGTCTACCACATGTTCTGGACCAGTGATCTGACTATCCCCCACCTCTGCCCAACAGAGGGGTGACCGGCATTTACGTCCGTACAATGCCTCAAACGGAGCAGCTTTAATGCTGGTGTGGTAGCTGTTATTATACGAGAATTCCACGAGTGGCAGATGCCTTTCCCAGCTGTTGCCAAAGTCGATTACACAAGCGCGAAGCATGTCTTCTAATGTCTGAATAGTTCGCTCGGACTGCCCGTCCGTCTGTGGGTGATACGCTGTGCTCATATCTAAACGTGAGCCAAAAGACTTGTGCATTGCCTGCCACAGTTCCGAAGTAAAACGTGCATCTCGATCAGAGATAATAGAAGTGGGCACCCCGTGCCTCGAAACAACTTCCTTGAGGTATATTTCCGCTAGAGTGGAGAATTTATCTGTTTCTTTGATTGCCAAGAAGTGTGCGGATTTTGTGAGTCGATCCACGATCACCCAGATAGTATCGTTCCCGCGCTGTGATCTAGGTAAGCCAGTAACGAAATCCATGGAAATTTGCTCCCATTTCCATTGTGGTATCTCTGGTTGCTGAAGTAGGCCTGAAGGTTTCTGATATTCTGTCTTGACTCGCGCACAAGTCAAACACTTGCTGACGTAGGTTGCTATGTGGGCCTTCATGCTAGGCCACCAATACGTAGTTTTAATATCGTGGTACATCTTGTCCGAACCAGGGTGTACCGAGTAGCGAGATTTGTGCGCTTCATCCATCACAAGTTCTCGTAAGTCGCCATAGAGTGGGACCCAAATGCGTCCTGTTACATAATAAGCACCGTCTTCCTTCTGTTCTAAGCGTTGCCTTGACCCGCGTAGAGCTTCAGCTCTAACGTTTTCTGGTTTCAGTGCTTCTATCTGAGCAGCTCGTATTTGCGAAGGTAGACTAGAATGTATCGTGAGTTGTAAAGCTCTTACGCGCTTAGGCGTAGTGTCCTTCCGACTCAGGGCGTCTGCCACAACATTGGCCTTGCCCGGGTGATACCTGATAGAGCACTCGTAGTCATTCAGCAGCTCGACCCATCGTCGCTGCCGCATATTCAGTTCCTTCTGCTTGAATATGTGTTCTAAACTTCTGTGGTCGGTGTAGATGGCGCACTTGGTTCCGTACAGGTAATGCCGCCATAACTTAAGTGCAAAAACAACAGCTCCCAGCTCTAAATCATGCGTAGTGTAGTTCTTCTCGTGAACTTTAAGTTGTCGTGAGGCGTAAGCTATGACTTTATCTCGTTGCATCAATACACAACCAAGACCTTGAATTGATGCATCACAGTAAACCACAAAATCTTCTGTGCCCTCTGGCAGTGAAAGGATAGGTGCACTACAAAGTCTATCCTTTAGATGCTGAAAAGCTAACTCTTGTGCATTTCCCCAATGATAAACAACGCCTTTCTGCGTTAGTAAGGTGAGAGGCTGCGCGATCTTAGAAAAATCCTTAATGAATCTCCTGTAATATCCTGCCAATCCCAAAAATTGGCGAATTTCCTTTGGTGTGCGAGGCGCAGGCCAGTTCTTAATAGATTCCACTTTGGATGGATCAACGTGAATCCCATCCTTGTTCACCACATGCCCTAGGAAATGGACTTCACGAAGCCAGAAGTCGCATTTCGAGAATTTTGCGTAAAGCTGTTCCTTCCGAAGGAGTTCCAAAATAAGTCGTAGATGTTGTTCGTGCTCTTCCTTGCTCTTAGAATAGATCAGGATGTCGTCGATGAAGACTATAACAAACTTGTCCAGATACGGTTTGCACACTCGATTCATCAAATCCATAAAAACTGCCGGTGCGTTCGTCAGCCCAAACGGCATGACCAGAAACTCATAGTGCCCATATCGAGTCCTAAAGGCCGTCTTAGAGACATCCTCTTCCCGAACTCTCAGCTGGTGATATCCCGATCTCAGATCGATCTTTGAATAGTAGCTCGACCCCTGCAACTGGTCGAACAAGTCGTCAATACGCGGTAGAGGATAACGATTCTTCACAGTCACTTTGTTGAGTTCGCGATAGTCGATACACATTCTGAAGGTACCATCCTTCTTCTTCACAAATAACACTGGAGCTCCCCAAGGCGATGAGCTAGGACGAATGAAACCCTTATCCAAGAGTTCTTGTAGTTGCGTGGAGAGTTCTTCCAACTCTGATGGCGCTAAACGATAAGGTGCACGGGCTACAGGCGCGGCTCCAGGAGCTAGATCAATCTGAAACTCGACTTGGCGATGGGGCGGAAGACCAGGTAATTCCTCAGGGAATACCTCAGGATAGTCGCGTACAACCGGAAAATCCTCTAGCTTCTTCTCCTTCTCTGTGGTATCAGTAACTAGAGCCAAAATCGCAGTGTGGCCCTTTCGTAAGCATTTCTGAGCCTTAAGAAGAGAGATGATGTTCTCAACAGCACTTCTCTTGTCGCCACGAATCATGAGAGGTTCACTACCTAAACCAGGAATACGAACGATCTTCTCGTTGCAAAGAATCTCTGCTCGGTGTTGGGATAACCAATCCATCCCAATGACAACGTCGAAACTACCCAAGACAATAGGAATAAGATCGATAGAGAAAGTCTGGTTAGCGAGAATAAGCTGGCAACCCTTGACTACGTGAGAGGCTTCCAAACTCTTACCATTAGCTAGCTCTACAGTGTGCTTGTCGCTCAGGGGTGTAGGAATACGCTTAAGCATCTTACTAACTTCTAGTGACACATAACTAGTATCGGCACCCGAATCAAATAAGACTGTAACATAAAAGTCGTCGAGAAGGAACTTACCCGTCACCACGTTGGGATCATTCCTTGCTTCACCTTGGCCAATCACGAACACACGTCCCCTAGCACCATTGTTGTTGTTCCCATTGTTACCATTCCCCTGATTATTGTTGTTGTTCTGGTTCAGTTGGGGACAATCCTTCTTGAAATGACCTTCAGCTCCACACTGAAAACACCCTTTGTTGTTACCCTGCTGCTGTCGCTGGTTCTGCTGAGGTTGCTGACGATTCTGATTGACGGGATATGCGCTCCTGCAATCTTTTGCAACATGACCAGGCTTGTTGCATCGATGACAGTTGCCCCTGGTGCATGGCCCACTGTGGTGTAGGCTACAACGATTGCACTTGGGGTGATTTCCTTTGTACCCACCATGACTTTGACCACCAGACGATTGCTGACTGGGGCTCTTGTGATCGTCCGTCTTTCTCTGCTGAGACTGAGTTTGCACCGAAGTTGAACCCCTGCTTGAAGTTCCATCCCATTTCCGTTTATCCCCACTAGAAGCACCAGAAGTAGTTGCAGCACCTATGCGCTTCGGTAACTTGTTCTGCTCCACCGCTTGGTCAGTGAGACGGTGAGCCAACTGTACAACCTGCTGGATAGTAGTCAAGTTCGCTGAAGTCACATGACTTTGGATCTCTGGCACCAAGCCCTTGAGATAGAGTTCAATTCGCTTGTAGGGAGGATCCACCATAGTAGGACACAACAAGGCAAGCTCATGCGATCTCTTAGTGTATGCCTCAATCTCCGACCCCGACATCTTGAGATTGTAGAACTCATCTGCCAGTTTGTGGATGTCGTCACGACTGCAGTATTCTTCCCTGATCATTTCCTTGAAAGTTTCCCATGGGGTGGCATTGGCAGCAACCAACCCTAACATCTGCACTTGAGCATTCCACCACGTGAGAGCCAAACCCTCGAGAGTACCAGTAGCATACTTCACCCTGCGCGCTTCAGGGCATTCACACATTTCGAACACAGACTCCAGTTTCTCAAACCAGTGTAGGAGACCTACTGCTCCCTCAGTTCCGCTAAAAGTAGTGGGTCGACAGTCCATAAAGGTCTTAAAAGTGCACACCGGTGCCTGAGCATACTGACCTAAGGTAGGTGAAAGAAAAGACAGAGTTTAACACAAAGGTTGGTTCACGAGAGTAGGATCCAAATGATCCTAGAACAATTTCGGACTGCAGGATATACCTCCTGCGTGTGCAGCTGCGAGCGCTGCGTCAATTCGCTCGTTGATCAAAGCCGTCAACTGGGCTTGTGTCATGTTAACGCGTCCAGACATGGTTCTTCATAATAAAAGCAATACGTGTGAGAGAGGTTCGCGAAAGCACGATAGTAGGACAGAGTAAGTACGCATGTGTTCAAACAACAGTAGTTATACTAGTCAAGCATACCATGAGCAATGTACTACGCAACTAACAAGTAGGCCATATACATACATTATATTACCTAGAACGTCGAGCCTTGCATGAGGAGCGAAGTGTCGTTGTGGACCGTTGAGCACTAAACCGGTTATAGTCTGGTTTTAACAAAAACGTTTCTCCTTTATTAAAACCAAGTTCACTATAACCAATGGCTCTGATACCAATCTGTCACACCCCCAAAATCCCACCTGCGGAGTACTACCGCTTGGAGGCGTGACTGACCAGGATCCAGCCACCAATCATACTGAACAAGCATATAAGTAATTATAAAAGTTTAACCAATACGATTGGTGTTCCAAAACAAATAAGTTTAAGTTGTAAGCGGAAGCATAAGTTTAAAGTTGTAACATAAGTTCCAAAAGTTTCAAGTTTAACATAGTCTTGTAGCAATCCCTGTCCCACAACGATCCTCCTCCATGCAAGCTCCCACTGAGTACCTATGGTCCTGCAAAGCATGTAGTAACGAGTCAACAACTAGTTGAGTGAGTTCACGGGTGGGCGTTCGTTTTAGTTGTTTCGAAAACAGTTTACTTTATCTGGCATCCTGCCGTGGGGGTTACCCCATAGTTTTAAAAACGTGACCAGTTCGTTCCCAGTTACTCCGGCACTCCGGCCGTGGGGGCTACCCCATGTAGTTATCAGGCATTTCGGCCGTGGGGGCTACCCCATGTACATCATCTGGCTCTCCAGCCGTGGGGGCTACCCCATGTGTATACTAGACTCGTTACCGTATCGATTGCTGACTGTAGTCATGTTTATGTGCCCTGAAAACATCAATGTCTATCATCATTGACGTGCCCCAGATCCATTAGTTCACGCCCGTCCTCTGCGGCACGGTGTGAGGCTTGTCAGACCTAAATAGCGCTATCTAACTAATGACCCGCTCGCCATTGGCCCGGCGATTAGTCGATACAAAAAGGAGGGACTTCGTGATAGAGTTTTAGTCTAGTACGTTTATCCGTCCATCCGGACGAGGAATCACATTCCTGAACCACTGACGTCCTGCCCAAGGAGGACGAGGAACCCACGTTCCTTAACCCAGTTCCCAACCCAGGGAATCCCATGCTTTGTAGAGGGTGTGAACTCACCTCGGTTTGCTCGGCAGTTAATCACAGAAAGTCAATCAAGTCGCAAGTAGTCAATAACGTCCTATCACGGTTATCACGTATAATCAGATTCGAACCAAGTAGTGCACAAATGTTCAACACGTATGGCAGACACGTTTAATCAGTAGCAGTTCATAGGTAACAGTTAATCACATGTTCAAAGTCCAAACAGTTGGGCTCGTGATAACAGGCCCAAATAACTCATCAACAGTAGCACAGAAGTTCATAAGTCCGGCCCACTAACTAAGGCCCAAAGTGTGGTCTCGAGTCGCAACCGGACTCGCAAGCATGGTCTCGAGTCATGCTGTGTGTTGATCATGGATGGTTGCGAGTCGCAACCGGTGTCGCAACCGTAGTCTCGGTTCATCATGCTAAGGTCTCGAGTCGCAACGGGACTCGTAACCTGTGGTTTCGGCTTGTCCTGTTATGGTTGCGAGTCGCAACCGCGTGGTCTCGAGTCATCACGCTGTGGTTGCGAGTCGCAACTGCGTGATTGCGAGTCGGTAGCAGTCGTTTTCAAGTTCACGTGTTGATGCAGATGTAGTCAGATTAGTGGTACAATATAATCAGGCCCAAATCCGGAAATAACCAATAGCATTCCACTAACAGTTTTCCTAATCAGGTTATTGGTCAAAGATGGATCAAAATCACAAGGGTTTTCAATCTTCAACTATCATTCAAAGTGTTCTTCACATATTCAAACATGTGTTCATCAAGTTCATAACATATTAATCACTTATTCAACCAACACTATGAACAACAATCAAAATACAATTTACTATCATGCATCCTATATGACAAACATGTTCATTAGCCGATTTGTTTAGTATAAACACCCAACTTTTCGGATCCAAATCCAAGTGCAACCAATATCATCATTCACCTTTTAACATACAATGAACCCATTTTTACATTAAGCATTTATGCATAGTTCCACACATAACAAGAACATTCATGAACCGATTTCTTTTCAAAACATCATGCATAACTAAGTTAACTACCATATTATCACATAATCTCATCATACAAACATAACATGAACATACTAACACTAAGCATTCAACCATAATCTTTAAAAACACTAACCGGTTAATGGGTTTCGAGGGTGTGTGTAAAGCTTCCAACCGGGTGTGTGTGTGTGAGCCGATCCAAGTCCAAAGATCCAAGAATGATGAAGTGTTTGTGTTCTTAGGTTTAGAGAGAGAAGTAGGAGGGTGTGTGTGTGTTCTAATGTTCAACAAATGGTAAAAACTAACTAAGGTGGTGTATATATAGTCAAGTTCCAAGTGTGCACCCTTAGTGGGTTTCGAGTGGGGGTTCACGGCCCAAAGGCCCAACCGGCCACTAGGTTCTCGGCCCAAGTCCACTCGAGACCTCATGGTCTCGAGTCGGGTTCTTTGTTCTCGGGTTGGGTTCTCGGTTCACATAAAACACGTACACATATATATACAAATGCACACATAACAAAGCACTTATCACATAAAAAGGTTCACGTTATCATTTTAACTAGTCACATAACGTACAAGCAAGTTACAACGAAAGGTTCTAGATTTCGAGTTGTCACATCCCATACCATGTCATATAAGATAATATAATTATTACAGTACAAATCTAGGCAAATTGTACTATTCCGACAACTAAGGTTTCATTAGTACAGACAACTATTTGTTGGCCTCTAAGACTCTTTCCTAACCTTGATTTCCAAGCAAATAGACACCTTAAGCACCTGTCACAAACGTTAAAATAAAGTCAATACACATAGTGTAAAGGCGAGCCTACAAGTTTGATAATAGCATATAGAGTTCGAAATAGTTTACGCATAACCAACACGTACACTAAGTAAAACGAAGCATGTTAGTTATCGACATGAACCTATCGATACCAATGACTGCGGGTTGACTGCCCAAGGCAGTTCGTAATACATGATCACCACTGTAATCCATGCAAATAATTGTCCTTAACAACCCCCGAGTGAACGGGTGCTGAGTCCAAACTATAGTACTATCGTTGCTAAGGCAGGTAGACAACATTCCATGTGTAAACATAACAAACAAGCATTCATTAAGTCACGTATAACATGCGGTAACGGTTATCATTAAAAGTATTACGTAGTGTTTTCGATGTGATTTAGAATAAGCAACGTATATAACACCCAAAAGTGCGAAAGCAAAAAAAAAGGATCGAATATACTCACAATGGTTGATGGATTGAAGGGAGCACTTGAGAGTAGGGTTAGCCTGAATAGTTTGATAGCATAATGATAAGTGACGCGTAAAACAAAAACAAGTGTTGGTGGGTCGAACAGCTGGTCGATCAGATGGTAGTCCGATCGGACAGCTGATCGTGCGAGTGACAATCCGTTCGGACGACTGTCCGGTCGGATGGCCGTTTGAGTGGATTGTTTCTTTCCTTAGGAAGGATGTGTTCATGTATGATGGTTTGGCTTTTGAAGTTTCTGTTGTAGCATTTGAAAACATTGAAGTGTCTCTACCTTTCAGGTCGGTCGATCAGACGGTCGTTCGATCGGCCGGCAACCCGTTCGGTTGGTTACTTCAGTGAGAACAAATTCACAGCAGGTTGTCACTCGATCGGACAACCGTTCGATCGGGTGGCATTCCTAGTGCATTGAACATGTTGAAAATTGTCAAGTGTTGAAGTTTAATTGTCACATGTTCGAGCGGTTAACCCGATCAGATGGTAGTTCGATCGGACAACAACACGTTCAACGATCAGACTTCAAGTTTTGGTGAATAGTTTAAGTGTGGGACCCAAGGTGCAAGTCGTTCGGTTTGGCCAGTCAATTGGATTGGCTGTTCGATCGGACAGCAGTCCGATCGGACGGCACTCCGTCCTGGTCGACCTGTTCGTCTTACACTTGGTTGTTTTGATGGTTTGTCATTCTTATCGAGGTGTTGTGATATCGCGCCAAACAACAGAAACTTTGTCAATACTTGGTTCCCCTGATCGGATAGGAATCACCCACATCCGATTAGTGAACTGTTCGGGACGGTGTTTCATGTTTAACCCGAAATTGGTGAAGCTCGTGGATAGAACCCGGATCTCGAGCCACACAACCACTAGAACGAGTAATAGGTCGACACCAGCTCCGTTACTGTCGGTTTTGAAGGCATTGAGTGTAAAAGAGTTGAAAGAAAGTTAGAAAAACCATATTTCAATCGTTTTCATGATGAAGATGTTTAGATCTATGAAAGATCTTTGTTAATTTATGTGGAAATCGGTTAGATCCAAGTTATTCTTGGTGGATTGAGGTCAAAGCATGAAGTTCTTCAAGAACACATGATGACGTCATCCTAGAACACCTTGAATCTTGATGATTTCATTGTTAAAAGTTAAGATTCAAAAGATAGAAAGGTGTAGGAGTGCGTGTAGATTAAGGAAGTACAAGATTTAGGACGAGATCTTACCAGATTTAAGAGAAATCTGAAGAAAAGTGAGGAGAATGCGCTGGTCGGACAGAGAGTTACCAAAAGTGGAAAGTGTGAAAGTGACAAGAGGTATTTATAGAGTTCCCAAAGAGGAAAGGGCTGGTCGATCGGCCAGGCAGCTCGATCGGACAACCTGTCCGATCGGACGGCAGTCCGAGCAGACGGCTGGTCGATCGGCTGGTTGCCTGATCGATCGGTCGCCTGATTCGAGTGTTCGGTGTGACGAGTTTTGTCGTTTCGATTTTGATTGCGAGCGTTGCGATGCGATAGGGTTTCCTAGTCAATTTACTTTTAATCCCAACTCCTCATATCTCGCGCTATCTCTTCTCCATCAATTATCATACTGTATCAACATACAATCATCCTTATTTCGTATTCGTTTTGCGTTTGCGATTCGATTGCGATTGAGTTCGATTGCGTTTCGATTGATTACCACTCATAACATAAATAAACATGCACAAGTAACACAAAAGGCACGCACACACGTATAACAATAACCAAAATGCATAATTCGAGTTGTGAGCGCGATGTTGATTTGATTAGTTCGATTAGCGTTTAGTTGACTTTATCGCATTGTTACTTCCTATTGTTCACAGTCGTAAGGCGATAGATACTCCACATAATACAACTAAAGCGATAATAAAATAGACTTAGCTACGAGTCAAAGAAGTCAAAATAGGAATTGAGCATGGAGAGACAGATTGCAATTAGCAATCTTTTCTTCCTTTGACTTCAATCTTGACTTTGACTTTGACTTTCGAAACACGGGGTGTTACAGCCTCCCCTAGTTGAGGGAATTTCGTCCCGAAATTCGGCCGAAGCCGTAACAAACAACTGCGGGTACTTCGCCTTCATGTCGCTTTCGAGTTCCCAAGTGAACTCTGCGCCTCGTTTGCCTTCCCATCAGAGTTTCACAATAGGAACGCGCGAGTGTCTGAGCTGCTTGGTTTGGCGATCCATGATTTCGACAGGCTTCTCCACGAAGTGTAGTGTTTCGTTTATTTGGAGGTCATCCAGAGGTACAACTAAATCATGCTCAGCCAGGCACTTTCGGAGGTTTGACACATGGAAAGTCGGGTGGACATTACTAAGTTCCTCCGGTAGTTCAAGTCTGTAGGCGACTTTTCCGGTCCTTTCCAGAATCTTAAAAGGTCCAACATATCGAGGCACTAGTTTCCCTTTCTTGCCGAATCTGACCACACCCTTCCAAGGTGATACCTTTAGGAGTACGCAGTCGCCAACGTCAAATTCAAGGGGCTTGCGTCGTCTATCGGCGTAGCTTTTCTGTTGACTTCGAGCTTTCAACAAGTTGTCTCGAATTTGGAGGACTTTGTCAGTCGTTTCTTGCAACAGCTCGGGACCAGTCAATTGCGAGTGACCAATCTCGTGCCATACAATAGGCGATCGACATCTTCTTCCGTATAAAGCCTCGAATGGTGCCATTTGAATGCTGGAATGATAATTGTTGTTATACGAGAATTTGACTAACGGCAGGTAAGTGTCCCAATTACCACCGAAATCTATGACACACGAACGGAGCATGTCTTCAAGAGTACGGATCATTCTTTCAGTCTGACCGTCGGTTTGAGGGTGGAATGCGGTACTCAGATTAAGCGTGGTACCAAGAGCAGCTTGAAACGTTTCCCACAGTCGCGAGGTAAACCGAGCGTCACGGTCTGAGATAATGTCGCGAGGCGTCCCATGATTACAAATGATCTCGTTGGTGTAGATTCAGGCTAATCGTTCTACCTTGTAGTCTTCTCGTATTGGCAAAAAGTGAGCAGATTTGGTCAAACGGTCAACAACAACCCAAATGCTGTTGTGATCTGATGAAGTGTGCGGAAGCTTTGTTATGAAGTCCATAGCTATACTCTCCCATTTTCACATGGGGATTGGGGGTTGCTCGAGTAAGCCTGAGGGTCTTTGGTGTTCAGCCTTGACCTTTGCACAAGTCAGGCACTTCCCAACGTAGAGAGCAATATCCATTTTCATGCCCGGCCACCAGTACTTGTAGCGAAGATCCTGGTACATTTTATCGGCACCGGGATGAATAGAATACCGGGATTTGTGGGCTTCGTCCATCAAAATCTGTCGCAAATTGGCCCGTTTAGGGATCCAAATTCGGTCTAGGAAGTGGAATATCCCATTCGATTTATTCACCAGTTGAGCTCCATCGTGGTAGATTCGTTCCTTCTTCAAGGTGCGTTCATTAAAACAGGCATGCTGGGCTTCGCGGATGAGGGTTTCGAGGTCGTATTGGGCTTGGGTATCGCGAATGCTAAGCAAATAACTCCGTTTGTTGAGAGCGTCGGCAACAACATTTGCCTTGCCTGGGTGATAACGAATCTCGCAGTCGTAATCGTTGAGAAGTTCTACCCATCGGCGTTGACGCATATTAAGTTCTTTCTGATCAAAGATATGTTATAGACTCCTATGATCGGTGAAGATCGTACACTTGGTACCATACAGGTAGTGTCGCCAAATCTTTAACACAAAAACAACCGCGCCTAGCTTGAGATCGTGGGTTGTATAGTTCTTCTCGTGGATTTTGAGCTGACGAGATGCGTAAGCTATAACCTTGTCCCGTTGCATAAGAACACAACCAAGACCAAGGTTGGAAGCATCACAATAGACAATGAAACCGTCGCTTCCATCGGGCAATGTGAGAACAGGAGCATTGCAGAGCGTGTTTGAGGGTTTGGAAAGTAGACTCTTGTTCAGTTCCCCAAACAAAAGACATGTCTTTATGCGTGAGAGCAGTAAGCGGCACAGCGATATTTGAGAATCCTTCGATAAATCGTCGATAATAGCCCGCTAATCTGAGAAAAGAACGGACTTCAGACGGGTTCATTGGCGTAATCCAACTCTTGACTGCTTCAATCTTCGCGGGATCGACATGAATACCTTGACTATTTACGATGTGACCCAGATATTGAACCTCCTCCAGCAAGAATTCGCACTTGGAGAACTTGGCATAGAGTTGGTTCCCCTAGAGTAGCTCGAGAACTAAACGTAGATGTTGTGCGTGTTCGGATTTCGACTTGGAATAGATCAAGACATCGTCGATGAATACGATGACGAAACGGTCGAGATAAGGTTTACACATGCGATTCATCAGATCCATGAAAACCGCTTGTGCGTTGGTTAAACCAAAAGGCATAACAACGAACTCATAGTGGCCGTAACGAGTGCGAAAAGCGGTTTTGGGTATATCCTCCTCTTGAATGCGTAGTTGGTGATAGCCTGAGCGTAGATCAATCTTCGAGAAACACGTAGCACCTTGTAGTTGATCAAACAAATCATCAATGCGAGGTAGGGGATAGCGGTTCTTGATGGTTAGCTTATTCAACCCGGTAGTCGATGCACATCCTAAACGACCCATCCTTCTTTTTGACGAAAAGGACTGGCGCGCCCCAAGGAGAGGTGCTCGGGCGAATGAAGCCTTTCTCAAGTAATTCCTGAAGCTGACTCGAGAGTTCACGCATTTCGGACGGTGCGAGTCGGTAAGGAGCTTTGGCAACAGGATTGGCTCCAGGAATGAGGTCGATACGGAAGTCGATATCACGACTTGGCGGTAGTCCAGGAAGATCATCAGGGAACACCTGAGGGAATTCACGGACCACAGGAACGTCTTTCACTTCGGTCTTCCTTTTCTTTTCCTTCTCCGCTACTACAATGTTAGCCAAGAAAGCTCTGTATTCCTTGTGGAGATACTTGCTAGCTTGGACACATGACATAAGTTTGAGACCTTTCGAAGCAGTTTCGCCATAGACACACAATAAATCACCGTTCGCGAGCGAGAATCGAATCATCTTATTGAAGCACACAACTTCAGCATGGTTTTCGCGAAGAAAGTCCATGCCTACTATGACGTCAAAACTTCCGAGTTGCATCAGAATAAGGTCGATTAGGAAGATGTGATTGTTGAGCTCAAGAGTATAATCACGAAGAACAGAATTAACGGCGACAGTTCTTCCAGTGGCGACTTCAACATCGAATGTCGAGGGGAGATGGGAGCGCTTACGACTAAGGAGCTTCTCGAATTCAAACGACACAAAGCAATTATCTTCTCCAGTATCAAACAAACACGATGCATAAATACCATTCACAAGGAACGTACCATTGACCACGTTGTTGTCAGCCTGGGCTTGGCGCACATTGATGTTGAACGTTCTGGCGCGTGCGGCTTGTTGCTGTTGCTGCGGCTGTTGCTGCTGGTGAGGCTGCTGCTGCTGGGGCTCTTGTTTCACAACCCTGTTCGGGCACATGTTCGCAAAGTGGTTGGGATCACCACATGCGAAGCAGACTCGGGTGTTGATCGCGGGTGCCTGAACCGCGTGCTGGCCTTGCGGGGCTGGGAGCAGAGCTTGATGAGCAGTGGCAGGAGTTGCGGTGTTGCGGGGACCAGTACGGCAGTTGACAGTGAAGTGGCCGTACATGTTGCAGTGGGCGCAGAAACGACAGGCGAGACCCACCGGGTGATGATAAGAACATGTTGGGCAAGCCGGGTGGGGGCCTGTGTATGCACGCTTTGCAGGTGGTGCACAAGTAACTGGTGCTGGTCGGTGGTGGGACTGCTGCTGAGCCGGTACGGCTTGTAGAGGAGCAGTAGTGGTGGTGGCAGCACAGTTCTTGTTGCTGAAGCTGCTGTTGTTGTTCTTCTTCCTACGGCGTGAGGACTTCGACGGTTGAGCGGTGGCGGTTTCAGCGGTTGGTGCGGTGGTAGCTTGATGCAGAGACTTTGAAGCTTTATCCCCAAAACGAGCTTTTACCCACTTGTCGTTGATTTCAGCGGCAAGCAAGTAAGTTTCTTCAATTGTTGCTATTTTTGCGGCATGCACAAAATCAGCAACACAGTCGGGTAGAGCTCGGATGTACTTCTTGATTGCCATATCAGACGTCTTCACTTGATCGGGACAGATGATGCTGAGCTGCTTAAAGCGAGCAGTCAGGGCAGCGTTGTCTCCATCATTCTGCTTTATGTTCCAAAACTCGTCCTCCAGCTTCTGGCGTTCATGGGGAGGGCAGAATTCGTCCATCATGATGGCTTTCAACTCTTCCCAGGTCAGCTCATAAGCTGCATCATTCCCGCGTTTGTTTCTCTTGGCCGTCCACCAGTCTAATGCGCAGGACTGGAAGATGCCGGTAGCGTTTAGGGTACGGAGATTTTCAGGACAACCGCTTTGGCGCAGAGTAACTTCGATGGAATCGAACCATTGAAACATAGCCGTTGGGCCATCTTCTCCAGTGATTTCCTTTGGACCGCAAGCCTTGAACTGCTTGAAGCTGAAAGCAGTCTTAGTAGCAACCTTAGGAGCTTCGGTTCTAGACTCCTCAGATGATTTGCTAACGTTCTCATAAATTTCACTCACGATCTGGGGCACAACCTTGGCCACTTGTTTAGCGAGGATGGCAGCAAGGCGTTTGTCCCTTTGTTCTTGGCGAGTGAGTCGTGGGTGACGAGGTCCAAATGATGGTCCAGTTGACATTGTCTGCAATAGACATCGTCATATGTCTCAGACACGTCATAATCGAATCTCACCTCACACGTCTACTACTAAAGCTTAGGAACACGTTCAAGCATGTAAGCATATAATCGCGTAATCACAGATTCACATAGAGACACGTAAGCACATTGATGTGTGTAAAATGCAACATATAAATTACATCAAATGAGGCATAAAACTAACCCTTTTTAAGTACTAATGTTGGAAAAAGAGTGTTTTTGCAACATATAAATTACATCATATTTTTATTTTTCTTTTTATTTTTTTAGGATTTTCTTAGTTTTTCAGCTTCTGCAGAGCTCAGCACGGGCCGTGCCTGGTCGGACACAGGCCGTGCCCAGCGTTGTTACTGGCAGTTTTTAGTTTTCCAAGTTACAGAAGGTTGAACACGGGGCCGTGTCGGTGCAACACGGGGTCGTGTCCAACTCTCCAGTAACTGGGATTTGGAAAACAATCACTGTAACTCCGACCACGGGCCGTGTTCACTGAGCACGGGGCCGTGGTGAACCTTCTGACCAGCATTCTTTTCTGTTTTTATTGCAGGACTTGGAACCAGACGCCACCCCTACGTAGTGTATGAGCTCCAGTTCTAATAAGGACATAAAAGAACCGCTAGAAGAACCCGAACGCTTTCTCAGAAAAAGACTAAAAGCCAAAAACCAAGAGAAAGTTTCGGGGAATCCACTTCCAATGGCGGACCAACGTACCCTCATGGATTATCTACGACCCACCGTAGGTAATCTCGGCGCCGCTATCAACGCACCGAATGTAGAACCCAATAACTTCGAACTTCGACCGCATTTGATACAGATGCTTCAAAACTCCGCAACCTTTCATGGGCTTGCGGACGAGGATCCCCATCTACATATTACTTATTTCTTAGAAATATGTGATACTTTTCGGATCAATGGAGCATCAAATGACGCCATCCGCCTTCGAATGTTTCCTTTCTCACTAAAGGACCGAGCAAAAGCTTGGCTTAACGCCCTCCCAGCTGGATCGGTAAACACCTGGGATGAACTAGCCCAAAAATTTCTATATAAGTATTTCCCTCCCGCTAAAACGGCTAAATTAATGACTGAAATTAATACATATTCACAAGAGGACGGGGAATCCTTATATGAAACTTGGGAAAGGTTCAAGGAGCTATTGCGAAAGTGTCCACATCACGGCCTTGCGATATGGCAACAAGTATCCACTTTCTATAATGGGTTGTTGCCACACACAAGGCAGACACTTGACTCTAGCTCCGGGGGACTTTTAGGTAATCGCCGCCCGCATGAAATATATAATCAAATTGAAGAAATTGCTCAAACCAATTTTCAGTGGCACACTCCCCGAGGCAATAAATCTATTGCCCCGGGCGCCCATAAGGTTGATGAAAGCACTTCTTTACAAGCCCAAATCGAGGCCCTTTCTTCGAAAATAAAAAAATTGGAAATGACAAAAACAGTCTCGGTTATGGCTTGTGAAGGGTGTGGTGGGCCACATGAAAATTGGAGTTGTATGAAAGAAACAAATGATCAACAAGAGTCGGTAAACTACATTGATAATAGACTTAGGCCGTCGGGTCCTCCAACGGGCACCTACAACCAAGGATGGCGAAATCATCCTAACCTTGGTTGGAGAGAACCCGGCAATAGTAGTAACCAACAAAACCAACGAACAAACTTTCAACAACCAAGAAATGAGTCACAAAATTTCTCTCAACAACAAGGTGGACGAGAGAGGCTTGAAGATACTATATCTCGCCTCATCTCTGACACTGAAAAGAAAAACTCGGAAAGGTTTCTACAATTAGAATCAAATTTTAGAAATCAACAAGCTAGTATTCAAAACATAGAAAAACAATTAAGTCAACTAGCCCAAAATTTTTCCGAGAGACCACAAGGCGCATTACCAAGCAATACCGAAACAAACCCAAAAGCACAAGTCCATCTCATCACATTACGAAACCGCACCGTAGGGCCTACGGAAGCGCCACCGCCGACAGAGGAGACTATACCACCGTCTCTACAAGAGAAGGATTCCCCTTCATCATCAGAGCCTACCAAGGCTCCTCGAGTTCCGTACCCCGGTAGGTTAATTCGTCAAAAGACCAATGAGCAATTTGCAAAATTCGAAAGTCTACTAAAACAATTGCATGTCAACATTCCTTTTATTGATGTCCTAACCCAAATGCCTAAATATTCTAAGTTCATGAGGGACTTCCTCACTCATAAAAGGAAAATTGAAACATTGCAATTAGTTAACTTAGGCGAAGAATGCTCTGCCCTCGTACTCAACAAACTCCCCCAAAAGAAAATCGATCCCGGAAGCTTCACGATTCCTTGCTCGATTGGGGACTCCCCCGTTCGTAATGCACTAGCCGACCTTGGGGCTAGCATTAACCTCATGCCCTCATCAATGTTCAATAGACTCGGCCTAGGAACAACGAGTCCTACAAAAATGAGCATACAACTTGCTGATCGATCCGTCAAATTCCCGCAAGGTGTCAACGAAAATATCCTAGTAAAGGTAAACAAATTTGTTTACCCGGCCGACTTTGTCATACTTGATATGGAAGAAGACACCGAAATCCCCCTCATACTAGGGAGACCATTTCTCGCCACCGCTCAGGCAGTGGTGGACATGAATGACGGAACGCTCACCTTAAGGTACGGGGATGAGGAAGTAAAGTTCGGGGTTGGAAAGAGAATAGAGGACGATGACCCGGTCAACTACATGAAGGTTATTGATTCGAGTTTGGATGCTGCTCTCCGACGGTGCAACATGGGATGCAAAACATCCCACTCAGAAAATATATAACCTCACCTTAGGTCTAGCCAAGGACCCTTATAAACGTGGTGTCACACCCCCAAAATCCACCATGCGGAGTACCACCGCTTGGAGGCGTGACGTGACCAGGATCGAGCCACCAATCATACTGAACAACGTATTTAAGTAAATAAAGCCAACCACAATACGATTGGTGACCAAAAGCTAGTTAACCAAGTTTTAAATTAAACAGCGGAAGCATAACGTAAATCCAAAAAAAAAACATAAGTCCATAGTTTATAAGTTAAAGTTCAAACGCAAGTTTAATAAGCTCATAAGGATTTAAATATTAAGCACGGAACATAACAGTCCGTACACCACAACGACTCCTTCCTCGTGCAAGCTCCAAGCATTTAGCGACCTGTAAGGCATGTAACAACGAGTCAACAACAAAGTTGAGTGAGTTCACGTTTGGTTGTTTAGTTTTAAGTTGTTTTCCGAAAACGTGGTTTGTCTTTCGTTGGCGTAATTGCCGTGGGGGTTACCCCGTAGTTGAAAGAAAGTTTAACCAGTTCATTCTTATTTACCCATACCCTGTTCATGATTAGTGGGGGCTTCCCCATGTGAACTACTAGACCGTATGGTATCGACTACTACGCAAGTAAGTTGTGCCCTACATCAGTGTCTATCATCACTGATGGTTTGCCATAGTCCATTAGTACACGCCCGTCCGACTGGCACGGTGTGAGGTTTGTTAAACCTAATAGCGCTATTAACTAATGACCCGCTCGCCATTGGCCTCGGCGATTAAGTCGATATAAAATGAGGGACTTATGATAGAGTTTTGTCTAGTAAATTAAAGGTTGTTGTCCTACACAAGGAGGACGAACGTACGTAGTTCTCCCAAAGAGAATACGCAGGATTAATACTGGCATCCTACCCGAGGAGGATGGCCGTACATATCCTACCTAAGTAAGATATGTAGATTCCGTTTTAATTCTTTAACCCATTCCCAAACCACCGGGAATCCCATGCCTTAGAAAGTGTGTGAACTCACCTCGATTTGCTCGGTTAGATTCTCAATATAGCTAACAGTCAAGGTCGGTCAATCACGTCCTAGTATGATTTACCAGTTAGTCATTTAGTGGCTTTCAAATAGAACACAAAGTTCCTACACGTATCTATCATATAACATGCATCACTTTAACGGTTTATGCCCTCTAAGTTTCCCATCCATTCCCCACTCAAAATCAAACATACGATAATGCACATAAAATATATAACATATTAGATCATTCACGGATAGCATACTCGACATTTAGACACGCAAGTCACAACTTATCTCAATTCAGCATTTATATTCAAAACCGGCTGTTTTCGGATATTTTAATAAAATAGTTAAATTATTCCAAAAATTCCCATATTTTTACAGGATGTCTTAAAAGTTCCATATTTTATTGTGTAAAAATATCGGGATCCGGTTAATTACCAATATTTTATAAAAATTCATGTTCCGGACTGAACTCAGATTTGTGTATTTCTGACCACAGTCCACGGAACAATTTATTGAAAATTCATCGAGTGTCCGATTTACGAAATTCCAGTGGGGTAATTACAATGCATCGGTTGTCATTTACTGTACAAATTTCATGGTCCGATTCATCACAAAACTTAGGTTATGACAGAATGTATGACACCCATTTATTGCTGTCAAAATTCAGCTTAAGTTGCTGTTACAAACTAACACTTTAAAAATAGTAAACGGAGTCCAAAAATTACGATTCCGGTGCCATTAGAACCGTATTTCATAATAACATATTTTAGATTTAAAATATCGGTTTTTCGTTAAGTTTATGACCTGTTTACAGCCAACTGAAGTTGGCTGTAAAGTATGGACAGATTGCTGTTTTTGGTCTCTAGCTTACTAGTTTGTGTTCGGTTGATCCCGTTAATTTTGTTTAGTGACCACAACAACATCACACATCAATAATAATCAGTAAGACACCAAATCATCAACCAAGAATCATAATAACACAAGATCTACATAATTTATACACATAACTACTCTTTATCCACACTTTAACACATTATGTTTAAGACTTGTTCATGAGCTTTAAAGTTTCTTAACTTTTTATCATTCTAACGTTTATTAACCACTTAAATAACATAAAGAATGAGTGGATCCAAGTTCTTACTACTAGCTCAAGGCTAGGGAAGTTCGAGTGCAGAAAAGTGATGGTTAATAGCGAATAGAGAAGGTCCTTCAACTTCCGAGAGCACCAAGCTTCGTTGTGCACCTTCTAACACATGAATGGAGCTTGGAAATGGATGAAGATGATGGTGATAGAGTGGTGGTGGTGGCGGTTCTAGTGAGCCAAGAGGGGAGAGGGAGAGATGAGAGAGATGGTGTGAAGTTGAGTGGTGTAAGAATGAAATGATGTAGTAATCTTAGGCCATCCTTATAAAGATCTTGTCCAATATCTTGCTCACTAGATCAAGCAAAATCTATTAAAATAAGGAAACAAATCTTGGGGGGTATGGTGTGAGGGTATGGCCGATTAGACTAGGGGGAGGGGGTAAATTGAAAAATTGTAACTAGATGGTTACTTATTAGTTAGAAACCAAGTGTATGTTTACTTGAATTAGTTACTAGATATTTAGTGGGTGTTATGGTGTACGGGCATCATAACTAGTCAAGAAATAATTAAACAATGTACTGGACAAAAATTTAGTGTCCAAGGTAATGTCCGGTTGTTCGGTTAAATACCGTTTCGTTAAAGTGTTTAATTATTTCGTAAAGTGTCTATTATATATATTTTTGTAACACAATTAATTCCTAACACATAGGAAAATATTCAGGACCATTTAGTCAAGTTTTCTGCATAAGCCAAGTACGTTAACAAACACGTGCAAGTATATCACGGTAATCAGAGAGCAGTTAAGTAATTCCACACAGTCGTCAAACACTTTAATTATCAATAATAAATTGTACGGAATACATAGGATTTTGAGGGTTGTCACACGTGGCGCACCACGGAGGCATTCCGCGGAACTATCTTTAGTTTAGTTTAATCTTTTAGTTTTAATTTGCAGGAATAAAACACACTCATGGTGGTAAAGGATGATAAGGGAAATGAGAAACATGACCCCATGCACAAGAACAAGGCCACACGTCAACAATTTCTCCATTACAGTAGGTTCAGCACGGGCCGTGCCCAACCAACACGGCCCCGTGCTGAACACCCTGCAGAAAAATGCCCAGTTCAGGTAACTGGACACGGGCCGTGTTCACCAGACACGCCCCCGTGTCCAGGCTTCTGTTTCTTTTCTTTAATTATCGTTACTAGCACCTGAACACGGGGCCGTGCCCGGTCCCCACGGGGCCGTGCCCGGTCCCCACGGGGCCGTGTCCAGACTACCAGTAACATAAATTTTTGCTTTTAACACCATGTTACACATCTAATCAACCTAAAAACTTATTTTTGGGACACATTGAAGACAATGTGTAAATTAAGTGTGGGGGGATGCTAGAACCTTGAAATTTTGCAAGTCCTAATAACAAGCCTTACACAAAACTCTAGTGGAACCGCTAATCACCCCAAATTTTTTTCAAAAATTTTCATTTTTTTTACTTGTCTAAAGTTTAAGTTGGGAATTCTAAGACTAACAAGGTTATATTTTTACAAGTTTACAACCGATAGCGTCGTGATAAAAAGAACCAACATAAGGAAATTATGAAACGGCATGACAAGCTTAGTTAAAATTCGATTATATATACTTGATCACATAGAAAAACTCATTCCCACAAAAAGTGAGTTTTGAGCCTTTATTGAGCATACGAATATACATCTTTACGCTAAATGCTCATTTTTCGTTTCTTGTGTGAATAGCTGCTTGGTTCTTACGACTCTAGAACTTGCCACAACGATTCATTCCCGGTCCTTACCAACTTAAACCCAAGTAAGTAAATAATGGAGGCATTAGGACTAACCCTTTTTCTTTCAAAACCATTATTTTTCTTTTTTCTTTTCACCTACCCAAAAACTCCCCCTAGTTAACCCCTTTGAGCCTAAACCTTTCGTTTCTTTACCCTAAAAACCTTTTTTTTTAATTTTTACCCCTTTATTTTAGTAACAAGCTCGGTTTTCGTGTGACTTCGAAAAAAAAACACACAATGAAGTTAGAAACAAACAATCAAAGCTCTTAAAACAAAAGCTTGTTTGAAGAAACACTTCATCAAGAATAAAAAGTCACTAAAACAAAATGTTTTATGAAAACCGACGCTTTTTACGATTTTCGCCTTTTTACTAACCACTAACCCAACTACCCACCTTTAGCCCAAGCCTTTACCCAAAAAGTCCTCTTGATATTTACAAAGGTAAAAAGTTAAAAAGGAGGAGGATTGATTGCTTGGCAAGCCTATGGTAGGAATAAGTTCCATGCCGCTCTCGAGTGATTCACTAAAAAATACACCTTCGGCCGAGTGTGAGTGATTTCTCCCGTGAGGTATGTGAACTTGTATATAAATGGAATTTTAAAAAGGCATGCTATGCCCAAATAAGTAATTTCTCTTATGAAACGTTCTAAATAAATCATAACGAATAGGATTGTAAATAAATAAAAATAAAACCCAATAAAGATCTTGGATTCCCGACACTCTGTGACAAGCCAAAACCTTCTCTTCTACCCATTCCATTTGGGAGTGTAAGCCACATATTAAAGAGTTTTGCTTGAGGACAAGCAAAGATTCAAGTGTGGGGGTATTTGATGTGTGTAAAATGCAACATATAAATTACATCAAATGAGGCATAAAACTAACCCTTTTTAAGTACTAATGTTGGACAAAGAGTGTTTTTGTCTTCCTTTTGAATTTTCAGGATTAAATGAGCTCAAATTAACAAAAGAAGCAAAAAGACAGCTAAATCTAACATAAATACAAGAAAAGGAACATAAGTGGATTGCCCGACCCCTCGACAGCATCCTCCCAAGCAAAATAGAGAAGGCAGAAGACTGAACACGCCCCGTGCTCAGCCAGCACGGGGCCGTGCCTAAGAAGCAGCAGAAAAGACAAACCAGTAGAAGCTTCTATTGCCCACCACGGGGCCGTGCCCAGTGAACACGGGGGGCATGGCGAAAGTACTGCAGGCGCATTAATTGTAATTGCGAATTACAATTAATGAATAGAGAGAGTGTCAGACAGGCACGGGGCCGTGCCCAGCGGACACGGGGCCGTGCCCAGCCTTCTGTTCAGCCTATAAATAGGAGTGCTTGGTTTCATTGCAACTCATCCCTTGGCACACCATCTCTCTCACACTTCATCCACCACCCACCACCACCATAACACCATCATCCACCACCATCATCCATTGTCCATCATAGAGTGTGTGAGTCGTCTCGGGATCCAAGATTGATCGTAAGAGTTCTTGACAATCAAGGCCATGTTTGCCTAAGTCTCTTACATCACTTGGTGAAGACAAGTGTTTAGTATAATACTTTTTATTTTTAATCTTTTGCACTTTTTATTTGGTTTTGTATTAATGACTTTAATAACTAGTTGCTTATGTTGAAGGTGATCTTTCCTTATCGTTTGTCCGTGGTGTCTTGGCATTATTTTACTGTCTATATAAAATAAAAGATTTTCACCATTCATATCTCCACGGTCTATATGGAGGTATGTTGGCTACCTGGTCGGGGGTTAAGGGAACGGTTTGGTAAGGGTCTTGCCCTTGTTCAGCGTTTAGAGGTCCTGCAAGGGACCTGGGTCAAATTTAGTAGGATCTATTTCAATGCCCATAGGTATTGGATGGCGGGGATCCAAACTCTTTGACCCCTCATAAGTTAACTACTATTAATACTATAACCCGGCTATTTAGGACTGTATCCCTGCTGACTCAGACTACTTAGTCGAGGGCAACGTCACCTCCAAAAGAGGGGCCTACCATAATTTGCATTAATAACTTAATTCATTATCTTTCAATAATCCGACCCTTTAGGATTGTATCCTTGCTGACTCAAACTACTGGGTTGAGGGTAACGTCGCCTTCAAAAGAGGGGCCTACTACAATAACTAAGATAATCTCTTAAACAAGTGCAAAAGTGCGAAAATAATCAAAGGTTATACCAATACACGAGTCAGATCCAAGTGATTCATCTTGTCTATCTGTTTTTACTTTTATTTTTATTTTTCAGCATTTAGTTAGTTTTTATTTTCTTAGTTTATAAATCTTTTCTAACATTTTGATTTGGTTAGACGTTGAGGATAAACCGGTACTAAAAGCTCTTGTGTCCTTGGACGACCTTGGTATCTTACCAACACTATACTACGTCCACGATGGGTGCACTTGCCCATATGTGTGTTTAGTGTTAGTAAATATCGTGTTTTATAAATTTAAAACTTGGCTAAAAGTGTAAAAAGGGCTTAAAATATACATCTAAATTATATTATACTACACACGCATCACACATAAACACATAAGCACGTAGGGCACAGAACCACAGAAGCACATACACATGTAGTCGCAGAGGCAGTCAGAATACAGAAACCTATCATTCAAAGTCCGTGATCGTTTGAATATAGCGATCGCATTTGGTATAGCGATTTGCATAGCATAAGCGTGTAGTATAGCGAGCAACATAACGTACGGTGGTTCCTTATAGTGGTAGCGATTTGTTAACGTTTTGAGGTAGAAATGCAGTGCGAGTCGCGCGTGTCGATCGATGTGAAAGCAAAAATTGAATAAGTCTCCAAGATTTAAACACATAAGCAGGTAAATACACATAAAACATATAAAATCGACGAATCATCAGAGTCAGCAGTTGCGGGCTCAGAATCGAAACACATAGAAATCGAGAAATAGATTGTCTGCGGCTATTAGACATTGACTATCCAAAGTGATTCGACTATTCTTAAGGACTTGTTGTACACATTTTGACCTTCAGGATCGTGCTTCTGCCTCGATTCTTGGGTGTTTGGCACGCATCCCCTTAGTCATATCGTGCCTTCAGGTCGTTGGAGTCCGTCGAGACTTTGGTGAGAGTTTTGGAAAATCAAATAAAAGTCGGAACAAGTCGTCAAGGTTAGGGTTCCACCCCTAGCTTAACAACTTCTTTCCTATTTTTAGTAAAATAGAGACGGAATCCGCGCTAAAGTATGGATTTCACTCCTGGTTCAACGCGAATTCTCGCGTTTTATAGATAAGTACAGATCTAACAAGCAATTTAATCAAGAGTTTGCGGTTTTCACACCTAATCTCGACCTAATCGCTTATTCATAACTGAAAATTCGAGTGTAGTGATAGTGTAACGTAGGCGAGGATAGTGAAGAATAGCAGTAATCTCATACATAATCCTTACTGGACATGCACGAGTCGGTCTATTGGGTCCTAACTATAGACTAGGTCTCTAAGACATCGACCCGGACTAGGTCGAGTCTTGCCTAATTCCCTATAGTTATGGCTCTGATACCAATCCGTCACACCCCAACCGATGGCGGAAACATCGGGGCGCGGCACTGAGCGAAACAAATTGTCCAGAAGTTTCCATAACAATTATATTTACCAAATATTTTAAGTAACACGTCCCATACCATGTCATATAAGATAATATAATTAATACAGTACAAATCTAGGCAAATTGTTCTGTTCTGACAACTTAGGTTTCATTAGTACAGACAACTATTTGTTGGTCTCTAAGACTCTTTCCTAACCTTGATTTCCAAGCAAATAGACACCTTAAGCACCTGTCACATACGTTAAAATAAAGTCAATACACATAGTGTAAAGGCGAGCATACAAGTTTGATAATAGCATATAGAGTTAGAAATAGTTTACGCATAACCAACACGTACACTGAGTAAAATGAAGCATGTTAGTTATCGACATGAACCTATCGATACCAATGACTGCGGGTTGACTGCCCAAGGCAGTTCGATCACCACTGTAATCCATGCAAATAATTGTCCTTAACAACCCCCGAGTGAACGGGTTCTGAGTCCAAACTATAGTACTATCTTTGCTAAGGCAAGTAGACATCATTCCATGTGTAAACATAACAAACAAGCATTCATTAAGTCACGTATAACATGCGGTAACGGTTAGCGTTACAAGTATTGCGTAGTGTGTTCATGTGATTTAGAATAAGCAATGTATGTAACACCCAAAAGTGCGAAAGCAAAAAAAAAAGGATCGAGTATACTCACAGCGGTTGATGGATTGAAGGGAGCGCTTGAGAGTAGGGTTAGCCTGAATAGTTTGATAGCATAATGATAAGTGACGCGTAAAACGAAAACAAGTGTTGGTGGGTCGAACAGCTGGTCGATCGGATAGCTAATCGTGCAAGTGACAATCCGTTCGGATGACTGTCCGGTCGGATGGCCGTTCGAGTGGATTGTTTCTTTCTTTAGGAAGGATGTGTTCATGTATGATGGTTTGGCTTTTGAAGTTTTTGTTGTAGCATTTGAAAACATTGAAGTGTCTCTACCTTTCAGGTCGGTCGATCGGACGGTCGTTCGATCGGCGGGCAACCCGTTTGGTAGGGCACCTCAGTGAGAGCAAATTCACAGCAGGTTGTCACTCGATCGGATAGTAGTTCGATCGGGTGGCATTGCTAGTGCATTGAACATGTTGAAAATTGTCAAGTGTTGAAGTTTAATTGTCACATGTTCTAGCGGTTAACCCGATCGGATGGTAGTTTGATCGGACAACAACACGTTCAACGATCAGACTTCAAGTGTTGGTGAATAGTTTAAGTGTTGGACCCAAGGTGCAAGTCGTTCGGTTTGGCCAGTCGGTTGGATTGGCTTTTCGATCGGACAGCAGTCCGATCGGACGGCACTCCGTCCTGGTCGACCTGTTCGTCTTACACTTGGTTGTTTTGATGGTTTGTCATTTTTATCGAGGTGTTGTGATATCACGCCAAACAACAGAAACTTTGTCAATACTTGGTTCCCCTGATCGGACAGGAATCACCCACATCCGATTAGTGAACCGTTCGGGACGGTGTTTCACGTTTAACCCGAAATCGGTGAACCTCGTGGATAGAACCCGGATCTCGAGCCACACAACCACTAGAACGAGTAGTAGGTCGAAGTCCAGCTCCGTTTCTATCGGTTTTGAAGGCATTGAGTGTAAAAGAGTTGAAAGAAAGTTAGAAAAACCATCTTTCAATCCTTTTCATGGTGAAGATGTCTAGATCTATGAAAGATCTTTGTTAATTTATGTGGAAATCGGTTAGATCCAAGTTATTCTTGGTGGATTGAGGTCAAAGCATGAAGTTCTTCAAGAACACATGATGACGTCATCCTAGAACACCTTGAATCTTGATGAATTCACGGTTAAAAGTTAAGATTCAAAAGATAGAAATGTGTAGGAGTGCGTGTAGATTAAGGAAGTACAAGATTTAGGACGAGATCTTACCGGATTTGAGAGAAATCTGAAGAAAAGTGAGGAGAATGCGCTGGTCGGATAGAGAGTTGCCAAAAGTGGAAAGTGTGAAAGTGACAGGAGGTATTTATAGAGTTCCCAAAGTGGAAAGGGCTGGTCGATCGGCCAGGCAGCTCGATCGGACAGCCTGTCCGATCGGACGGCAGTCCGAGCGGACGGCTGGTCGATCGGCTGGTTGCCTGATCGATCGGTCGCCTGATTCGAGTGTTCGGTGCGACGAGTTTTGCCGTTTCGATTTCGATTGCGAGCGTTGCGATGCGATAGGGTTTCCTAGTCAAATTACTTTTAATCCCAACTACTCATATCCCGCGCTATCTCTTCTCCATCAATTATCATACTGTATCAACATACAATCATCCTTATTTCGTATTCGTTTTGCGTTTGCGATTCGAATGCGATTGAGTTCGATTGCGTTTCGATTGATTACCACTCATAACATAAATAAACATGCACAAGTAACACATAAGGCACACACACACGTATAACAATAACCAAAATGCGTAATTCGAGTTGTGAGCGCGATGTTGATTAGATTAGTTCGATTAGCGTTTAGTTGACTTTATCGCATTGTTACTTCCTATTGTTCACAAGCGTAAGGCGATTCATAGCGATAAGTATACATCGATTACTGCGATTCTTTATAGATACTCCACATAATACAACTAAAGCGAAAATAAAATAGATGTCACACCCTGGCTTTTGCAGAAGCATGGATTATTTTGGTGTGACTTCTTAATACCATAGCAACAATCATAACAATGCTATATGATAAAACACAAGATGTTCATCCATTCATTAGGTTAAAACAAAATACCACAACGACATTGTTTGAAAATGTTAACACATAAAGTAAGTTACAACCATGACATGATTAACAGAGTTCACAATGACTCATCAAAAGCACGTAAATAAAAACCCAAGTTTAGAATTGTGCATCCCGTCCAGGAAAGGGATCCACCTCCTAAACTCGACGACTCGGATGACATCTTTATGCACTACGCAGCCTTGACACAACACATACTCCGCCAGATCCACTAATTTCCTGAAATACATGTAATTTGAAAAATCAACAAAAGTTGAGCGAGTTCATGTGTATGTAAGTGTGTAAAACCTTTAAAAATATGTCTGTAAGTATGAAAATCCCTGGTATGTAGCAATTCAGGAAAAACTGTCACCAATGGGTTGAAAAACCAATGGTATGTGTGAAAATGGTGCAGGAAGACTCAAACCTAGCAAATTTGTCTCTGGTATGAAGACATAGTCACCACTATGGGCCGCCCCGGCCTCACGGGTGTGGGCTCGCTACACCCAAATAGATCTATCACTCATGTCCCTTGGTCCTACAATGAGGATGAATGGCCTTAAGTGTCATGCCCACCACTCACATGATCGCGTAGTAAAAACCCTCCCTAACCTAACCATACCATGTAAATAAATGTCTGTAATAATTGTAGCATGTATTTCACCCCCGAAGTATAAAACTGAAAACAGTTAAGAGAAAAGGGGGACATGAACTCACTGAAGTGCGTCTCTTGTATCGTAACGTCAATCTCAAACTTGATCAGCTACCCGGCGACCTACAACGTACTAATGTCTTTTAGACGAACGGGTCGTGCCTTGGTTTAGGGTTTAATGTTTTGAATTGCGTTACTTTGACATTATCCCAAGTTTGTGACTACTTGTTAAAATAATAATAATTATTTTAACTTAAATTTTGTTTTTAGGAATAATAGTTAGGCAACTATTTTCGTATCCACACTTCTCAAGTATCTTATATGTATATTTCCTTCCCAAGGATGGGGGTATTTATACATGTACATTTGTAATTCCGAAAAATATATTTTTAGTCCCATTTAGAAAAATATATTTAAATTATTCGTCTAAAACATCTTAATTCAAAATATATATATTTTTCCCCAAAAATATTATATTTTACTTCATAAATTTTCCAAAATAATATTTTACCAAAAATGTACGTGTAAGAGTATTTTCTGAAATATCACATAAGTTACGTTTTAGCGTTTCGTATTGCAATAACAATTGCGTAACTTAAATATTTATTTCGTGAGAGTTTTGGTATTATTTTGGAGTCGTAATTTCATGATATTTATAAGTTACGTTATTTTATCCTAAAAATAATATAACTAGTTCACAAGATAAACAAATAATATACAAAAGTTTTAGTATAAAATATATATTCTAGATATATATTTATCAAATTTTATTTACGGAAATCAACCTCCGGCACTTGGTATTTTTGTAATAAAAATCATGGCGAAGTTTATTTTGAAAACAAGGTTAAAAAATATGTTTGTAAACACTTGCTAGAAAAATATTTTCTAAGTGTTGGAATTTTAGAAAAATTTCGCCAGAGTTTCCTTTGTAGATGGAGGTGTCCATGCTTACTCGCATATCATTTTCTTTTCAAAAATTCATTCAAACAATTCTCAATCAACAATATACAACCTCTATTTACCAAACTTGCCAAAAAAAAAGCATAAACTATAAACTCATGAACTCGAAAATTTATAAAAGTATGTAGTAACTTACTAGCATACTTAGTAAGTCTTGTTATCTTTTAAAATGTGATTAGTTCTTTAAAAACTATATTTTTAAAGAGTTTAAGTATTTACAACTTCCAACCATATTTTCTAAAAATATTTCTTTGTGAACTTTTCTTAATACACAAGTGTTTCTACCCTTGTTTCTTCACTAAAAATGTGATTAGTTTATGTAAGATCCAAGTTTTAATGAAACTTATATTTTTCACTTGGTTCTTTTGAAAAACCACTCATGGATCTTTAGATCCACATGATTATAACCTACTTTGATCTTTATTTTTCAAGAAACCATCCATTTATTCAAGTTCATGGTTTATGTGTGGATGATTCCATCACCCTACAACATCCCTATTTTCTCCTCTTGCTAGATCATGTTTTTAATCATGATCTAGTAAGACCATATGATGATCCATATCAACTACATGAGTAAACAATAACCAACAAGCATCACAACACATGAATATCATGATTTCTTAATCATTTCAACAATACTTCATCACCAAGTTAGTTTATGTTCAAGACTTTGTTTATGGCCTTTAGTGTTTCTTGAGATTTCATCATACTTTAACTATTAACCATCAAAAACATGAAGTGGATGAAGATTCAAGAGACTTACCACTAGCTCAAGGCTAGGGGAGTTCAAGTGAAGAAATGTGGTGGGTAAAAGAAGATAAGAGAGGTCCTTGAGTTTCCGAACACTCCGAGCTTAGTTGTATGCACTCTATCACCTTTGGATCACTAGAGATTGCATGAAATGAAACTTGAAGATGATGATGGTGGTGGTGGTGCTCTCGGCCGAGCAAGAGGGAGAGAAGGAGAGTTTTTATGGTGTTGTTTGATGTGTGAAGATAAGAATGGTGATCTAGTGGTTAATATTTATAAATCCCCAACACTTAATTATCCATTAGATAACATGTCCCATAAGTACATTGCATATATAATAAACAAATGAAGGAAAATCAAGGGTGGGGTACACTCTTGAAACCGTAAGAAGAGTGCGGGGGGGGGGTGCTTGGTTGGGTTTCAACTATTAGTTAGTGATTTAGTTGGAAATCAAGTGATTAGTTAGTGTCTTATGGTATGTTATGAAATATATAGTGTGTTAGGGTGTTCGGGGACCCTAACTAGCTTAGAAAAATAAAAACAATGCTTCTAGCATTATTTTGGTATTCCGGGTAATGTCCGGTTGTTCGGTATGATACTGTCCCGTTAAAGTGCTTAATTAATCCGTAATGTGTCTTTTATAATACTTTTTGTGTCACAATTAATTCCCGGCACTTAGGAAAGCATACAGGACCATTTTGCCATATTTTTGCAAGTAACTAGCATGATTAAATGTTGAATTTTGTTTAAAAGTGCAGAATTTTGCAGTCAAAGTGTGTTTTAGGCACTTCCCGGCACTATAACTATCACCTAGTGATACAGTTTTATGGTCCTCACTTCCCTACACTCCCTACTAGTGTAGTACCCTGTCTCTGGCTCATACTGGCCTCAAAAACATTGTCTGTCTAGGTGCTGGCATTGTCAGCATGTTTTCTGGGTTATCAGCTCAGTGTGCTAACTGTGCTTTGTACATCAAGTTTGTCACTAGAGTTTGTGTGAAATAAATGATGTGACAGTATGAAATGTGATGCATGTGTATGTATGATACATAAATCATAAAGCAGTTTAAATTGTCAGTTGAAATCAAGCACAGTCATTAAGCACAAATTAAATATTAATTAATTGTACGGATACCTGTAATTGTGAGGGTTATCACAATAGACTCATCTACGAGTCAAAGAAGTCAAAACAGGAATTGAGCAAGGAGAGACAGATTGCAATTAGCAATCTTTTCTTCCTTTGACTCCAATCTTGACTTTGACTTTGACTTCCGAAACACGGGGTGTTACATAAAGAGAGAAAAGGGTGGGTGGACTGATGGTGGCGGTGGTAGCAACGTGGGGGCAATGGAGAAAGGGGTGGTGTTCGGTGGTGGGAGGATTTGGTGAGTTGTGAGTGATGGTGTTAAGTAGTGGAGTGGGGGGGGGGTGCCAGAACTGGTGGTGGCTGAGGAGTTGAAGCTGAGGCTTTGGAGGACGTCGGAGAGATCATCGCCGGTGATGAAGATGAAGATGAGGCTTTGAGGGGTTGAAGATGATGATGATTTGATTTTATTATTGAATTTGGGGATATATATTGTCTGTATATATACATACACATATTGTTGTATATAATTGTCCACCTCATCATTACACCTTATCAAAAACAAGCCACATCATCAAAAACAAGCCACGTCATCAAAAAATGGCCACGTCAGCAAAAAAAAAAACTAACCAAGTTAGTGCAAAGTTAACAGGGTGGTGCCAGCACAAACTAAAAGTAAAGTTGGGGGGTGCCGGGTGTCAAAGTGTTAGTTGCCGGTGGCAACGACCAAAGACCGATAGTTAAGTGTGATAAAATCCAATAACCTTTTAGATAGAGATAAACAAGTATGCCAAAAAAAAAAAAAAAAACTAAAAAGTCACCAGTAAAAAAAATCATTTTAGTGGTAGCAATATTTTGATTAAATATTTACCGTAGATGTTAGTCGTATTCATAAATGAACATAAAGTGAGTCGATTCAAACACGACAAGATTTTAACTAGGTCGGACACGACACAACATGGTTTAAGTGGGTAATCATGTGGGTTTGATATTGAAAACAATTTAGAATTAATTTCATGTATACATTTACAAACATGAAAAATTTCATATATACTCAACAAAATTTAAAAATATCATATATGCCCATAACAAAATAGTTAAAATATCAAATATACCAAATCTAAAAAAAACAATCTCATTAATAATCATTTTACCCTTATTTTGTAACTTCAAATTTTCATATATGCTCATCTTTTAACTTCATATTTTTTATAACAAATTTTAAGCTTAAATTTATTTTTACTCATTTTTATTTTCATAAACCATATTATTCATCATATATAATATTTAAGCTAAATAAATTAAACTAGAAATAAGTAAATATAATATTTAAATTTAAAGGTCATATATGAGATCTCAAAGTTTTAGAAAAATAATGGTAAAATTGTCATTTATTAAATTGTTTTTATAGAATTGGGTATATATGATATTTCAACTACTTTGAAAGGGTATATATGATATTTATAATTTTACAAAGGAGTTAATTGCCAAAATCGTCCCTAAGGTTTGGGCACGTTTGCCATTTTTGTCCAAAATGACACTTTTGTACCAAATTGCCCCCAACGTTTGTAACTTTTTGTCATTTTCATCCAAACCACTAACTTAGTTTATTTTTTCTGTTAAGTTGAGGACATTTGGATGAAACTGTCAAATATAAAACTACTGGGATGATTTTGGCAATTTACTCAAATCCTTTTTAATTTCTTTTGTTTAATTATTTTTGTTACATATATAATAAAAAAGAATATACATGGAGCTTTTAGAAAAAAAAAATAATAGTTTTGTCACATAATTTTTATAAATTTTCATCCAAATCACTAACTCAGTTTATTTTTTCTGTTAAGGTGAAGGATGTTTTAAATCTTATAAATTAAGACAGAAATTAATTTACAGCTTCTTTATATAAATCAGTTTTATAAAGAGAAAAAGCCATTGGTGTGCAACACATAACGATCGATTACAACTTTTAGTATTTATCAATTGTAGAGATAAAAAAATTGTAAAACATTACATATTTTTTAAACGTGTTGAGCACCTAGGAAATATGTTGGTAGAAATAAAATATTTATTTAATTAAGATTATGAGGGTAACTAACTATACTTATTCTAAGTGGCTTGAGTAAAGAAACTTTTGGTTCATAGCATTATAATTACAATTTGGTGGGTAATTTTAAGGTTTGGTAACGATACGTTATTTGATAGGCGCGGGGGGGGGGGGGGGGCACTGGCTTCTGTTTTTCCTTAGGAGCGAATTTAAAAGAGTAGAAGATGAATTACAAACTTGGTACATATGATAAGATTTTTTTATTTGACTTTTTCCAATAAGGTCACCAGCATTTTAGTTTTATAAAATTTTGAGGTTTAAGTAGATTTTATTTTTATAAAACTAATTTATATAAAAAATTAGAAATTAATTTCTGTCTTAGTTTACAAACATCCTTCGCCTTGATAGAAAAATTAACTTAGTTAGTGGTTGGATGAAAATTTATAAAAATTATGTGACAAAGCTATTATTTTTTCATATAAAAATTGCATGTATATTCTTTTTTATTATATATGTAAGAAAATTAATTAAATAAAAGAAATTTAAAAGAGTTTGAGTAAATTGCCAAAATCGTCCCTATGGTTTTATATTTGCCAGTTTCATCCAAATATCCTCAACTTAACAGAAAAAATAAACTAAGTTAGTGGTTTGGATGAAAATGGCAAAAAGTTACAAACGTTGGGGGCAATTTGGTACAAAAGTGTCATTTTGGACGAAAATGGCAAACCTGCCCAAACCTTAAGGACGATTTTGGCAATTAAAATTTTCATATATGCTCATCTTTTAACTTCATATTTTTTTTATAACAAATTTTAAGCTTAAATTTATTTTTACTCATTTTTATTTTCATAAACCATATTATTCTTCATATATATTATTTAAGCTAAATAAATTAAACTAGAAATAATTAAATATAATATTTAAATTTAAAGGTCATATATGAGATCTCAAAGTTTTAGAAAAATAATGGTAAAATTGTCATTTATTAAATTGTTTTTATAGAATTGGGTATATATGATATTTCAACTACTTTGAAAGGGTATATATGATATTTATCATTTTACAAAGCTATATATGATATTTTGCAAGTTCGTAGGATATATATAAAATTCTCTTTTTTTATAAACACTCATTTGCATACCCTTTTGAAGATTATTACCACCTTTTCACATTTTATTTACTTTTGAGTAGATTACAAAGATAGTTACTATGATTTGGATCAAATTTTAAAATTCTTTAGTTTTTTTTTTTTATTTGGCCCTTGTGTTTCTTATTCTGTTCCACTGGTGGTTCAAATGGCTAATATGTTTTTTTTTCTTTTTTAACTGATGTAAAGTTACATCTTTACTATAGGTATTAAAAAATTCAAAATTAAAACCAAATCAAATGAATCATCCGTATCTATTATCTATATTAAAACAAAACACTTTGGTGCCACTTGGCATTATCTTAATCCTATTAGTGCCACCTGTCATCTTAATATTACTCACAATTCTCATTTGAGCGGCAATACGTGCATTCACTTCCTATGCTTCTCTTTCATTGTCTTTTATTTGGGCGGCAATTCCTTTTCCTCATTCCTCCGCCATTTTGTTCCTTTCATACGGTCTCTCTCCAATCAGTTCTAGCTTTCCAAAATTATGCAATCGTTTCCTTTCTCAAATTTATTTCTAATAGAAAACCCTAAATGTTTTGCATCAACTACAATCAACAAAATAACTCATTGGATTTCTCTCTGCGCGTTTCGTTATTTCAAATTCTTCTTCAGTCGGTAATTGTTTCAGAAGAATCCATCATATATTCTACCTCTTTGTGCACTCTAATTCGTTAATCGCATGTTTTGTATATGGTTGGTAACTTGGTAGAAGGGGAGAGATGCAATTGGGTATTTCAACATCTTCTTCAATCGGTAGTTACATTTGTTTTAGAGAGTGTTTTGCAGAGAGATACTTTGGCTAGAGATGCTTTGCAGAGAGTATAGATGGATTCATCGCTGTGGTGGCTAGAGATGCTTTGCAGAGAGATGATGTTAAACATCTAGGGTTTGGGAGTATAGATGGATTCATCACAGTATGTTTGTTCTCCTTTGATCAAGGTAATTTCGTTTCCATTTTTACAAAATTAGGGCTAATTTTAACACTACCAAGTTAAAGGTTATCATAGTATGTTTGTTCTTGTGGTATCTACCCAGTTCTGTTCTTTCGAGTGGTAAATCATTTGTGGGTGTTTGTGTTTTCTATTCGTCTAATGTGTAGATTGATTTTATGTCGGTAGATTTTTTTTCAATGATTTTGTGGCATGCTGTTATTGATTTTATGATGATGAAATTGGGTATTGTTCATAAGCATTTTATTTATTCAGGATTAACAGTTTGAATATAATGTAATGTATTACAGTATTAGTCAGTGTATATTTCAAATTTTGAAGTGTTTACGTGTAATATTTCATCTAGCATACAGATTGTTTAATCCAATAATATGTAGTGTATATCAGTTTCAGAGAGAGATAGAACATACTTGATCGCCGGTGAAGGACCTCTGACCAACGAATGTAATCTTCAAACTCAAATCTCCGCCATGGTAATCTTCAAATTCTCTCACTTCACTATATTATCGTTAAATTCACAATCTTATATTCTATTTTCATATGTGTTGATGTTCTAAATTGAAGGTTTTTGGTGCGGAGTTTGGTAGCAAATGAAGAGTTTTTACATGATCTTTACATGTTTGGCAGATCAAATCCTTTACAGGCGACTTCTCAAGCTGAGTTTTTCCAGTAGTTATGTGAAGTGCACAATGGTGTTAACATGAGGTAATTAATATATCTTCTACTAAATTCATTTGGTTCGGTTCAGCATTTAACTTAGACTAAAAGGCACTCAGCATGTTTTTTAGCTGGTTCATCATCTTGCACTAGATGTTCTTTAAATGATCATAGGCACTTATGATAACAATTTTTGTTTGCATGAATACCACATTGAATGAGTTTTGATAGCAGTTTTTGTTTGCTTGAATACCGTTCCGTACTCTCTTCCATTAATAAAAAAATTGGAGAAAATCAGTTTTTAATTTTTGTAGTCATATCTCCTACCGGCATTAATGCTTGCGGTTAGTTTTGTGGAAGTTCAGATGCGATGGATGCTTTTAAGCGTTTGCAAATGAGAAATGTGACGTTTGGTCAGCCCGCTAAGGTTTCTTTTGCAGATTCCTTCATCGACCCTGGTGATGAGGTCATGGCCCAGGTAATTGATAGGTCCGCTAAAGTTTCTTATGTCTTTCAACTGATCAAGAATTTCAAGTGGGCCTCTTTTTTAGCTGTCATACATGTAACATAATGTTGTTAACGGAGACAAATGAATGGAGTTAAAGGAGTAGGATGAAAATGACAAGATTTCGAATCTTTTTGATCCAGATGCAAAAAAAACCAACATTTGAACAAAAGTTGGAAAAGTAGCCAAATCTCAGGGACGAAAATGACATTTTACTCAAAAACTAAATAAAAATGATGTAAACCAATGAAAATAAGATGATTTGTTTTTACATACTTATTTGCTTCCAGTTGAGAACATAAACTTTTTTTTTAGTAGTGGTAAAAAACCAAACCCATCAGTTTCCATGACATATTGCACCATGTGCTTATACACTTGTAGTCTTGTACTTTAGTTCTAGACAAATGCATTAAACTAAAACATCATTTGATGCATGTGATACATGCACCTATATGCCCTACATGATGCATTTTCCTAAGACATATATACGCATCCCATACATACTTATATTCACTGGTTTGATGCAGTGGTTTGGAAAGCTGTGGGGTTAGCCTTCAACTGCACCTTCCTTCTCTTTGGCTCTGTCATACAGCTCATAGCTTGTGCAAGGTCAGCTTATTTTTCACCATCATCCAAACTATATATTGATGTTATATATTGTGTGACACATCATATATGATCATATGCAGCAATATATACTACATAAATGTCTTTTTACTTTTTGTTTCATACAAATGTTATTTGACTTTGACTGAATCTTATAGTTATATACTAATAGAAGGTTTTCTTTGGAAGGTTTAGTGGTTAGCGTTAGATAGTGGTATAACCGCAAATCATTCAATTTAGTTTCTTATTATTTAAAAAAAAGTTTGTTTCATATTTACAATTTAAAAGATTTAAAATCTTCAAGCACTAATGTAGGTGGTTGGAGGTGTTGATGAGCTGATGCCATCGCTTCCATCAGCAACAGGCGTTAAGGTTATATCATATTCACAACTAATTACTCAGGTAATTCAATATTTTTTTCTTTTGACAAAAGCTTGATTTCCGCCTTTTGATTACTAATTTCTCCGTCGAATAAATCAGTGCTTTTTTAGGGTACTAGCAACCATTACCCCTTTTGTCCACCAAAACCGGAGGATGTTGCTACAATATGCTATACAAGTGGTACAACTGGGACACCAAAGGTTTGTCACTTATACTCTACGGTTAATACCAATACTATAAAAAACCAGTATACTAACTTAATACCAGCATACAACCCATACCTCGACCACAACCCTTCATTTTAATCTGCATTAACATCAGATTTATCTAACTCAATACCCTTCACATACTCATTTCGTACTGTTCTCGACATATTTTAGGCCTGGGTGTTGAAATGGCTATGGCCATCTGCATCGAGCCGTGTCAAAGATGGAACAACCTTTTCTACTATTCGGGATATAGCTTATAATAACCTGTTCACATCATATCTAACTTTTGATCATGGAGGTAAATAGGAAAGCAGTGAGATTAATCGTGTTGTTTCTGTACATGTTCGTAGAAAGGTGTTTTGAGTTGGTTTTGTTGTTTTGGGTTTCGTATCATGTAGCAGTTTAGATCTAGATTGTTTGTTTTGTAATTAGAATTTGCTAAATTGTGTTGTTAGATGACTTAATAAACAACAAAAGCAGGGAAGAAAAAACTTTTGACTATTTTTATTGGATGTTATAATATTTAATGTGGTATTGTCTCTATCTCAAATGATGTTTGTACCTTAAAACTGGTACTTATTAATATGTTAGATATGATTCGATAAGTTAAACTATTTAAGTTTGTTTGTTTTTTTTATAATAACAGTTTATGGGAGTTTATGGGGCTTTATGCACTATGTACCACTTTGGTTGACTTTGAGCCATTCTAAGTAAACGGGTCAAAATGACCAACTTTACTAAATTCCAAGTATTGCTAAACTAAATTCAAAGCAATTATATTGTTAGACTAAGTTGTTCCACACATATGTTTATATGGCAACTATCACTCAACTCATGTGGTGCTGCTTTGATAAGGGTAGGGTTTTCACTCCTTGAATAATTACCAGACTTTGAACAAATGATGTGTTGGCCTGGTGGTTGCAACGTAAGGTTTAGGTATGAGTCATGATAGTGTTATTGTTGATACATTTTGTGTGGACGCGACTCGGCTCGGTTCGACTCGGCTCGGTACGACTTGGTTTCGACTCGGTTAGGTCCGGCTCAAGCCCGACGTCACGACATTCCTCCGTCGTGCGCCCCAAAGTTCGACACGCGAAGCACGGAACGCCGAAAGCCATTCCCCTTTACACATCACCATGACATCATCATTCACTTCCTATGCCTCTGTCTTGAACGGTTATTTAATTCAAACGATCACTTCAATAAATTAAAGAGATTCATTTGTGTTTAAGTCCACCCGCGAACCTCGCGGGTTCTTAAACTAGTAATTTACTAAAAAAGGTTTAGAAAATACATGTGTTTACAATATACTTCACTCAAACTCATCATAACTATATACATTAACCAAGTGATACATAGAAAGAATTAGCAAATCATTAAAATTGGCGCTTCTTAAGTGAAAGGTTTGCGGAAATTGCAAAGTTACCATCACTTGATAAGTCAACCCATACTCATGAGGACCTTTATCTAAAAAGGGTAATTGCATTGCTAATCTCTCTACAAACATACAAAGAAATGCCCCACAGTCACTTGGTATAGGTTCATGTTCATGGCGAGGTGCTCTAAAAACGGGTTAAAAAGCAACTCATTCCCGCCTACTACACTACCAATAACCCCATGAAGTACTCTAGCTAAGACACATTCTTGTGTAACCCGCCCAACACAAGTATTGAATACACCTACCTCCAATGTATGTGGGTCGAGATGCAAGAGGAACCAATGAGTGAGATGACAACTTATCGGAACACATTTTATATTAAATTACAAAACAAAATATATTCGAATCTTGGATTGTTGGTTAAAAAATAACGAAGAGAACCTAGTCACTTGACTGATACCCCACGATGCACCACATAAGGTACTTTGTCCTGTCAACATACAACACAAGATCATATGCAAGCCTTGGGCATAATTAAGTTTTTATTTCAAAACATGTGGGTACAATCGTCCAATGATGGTTGTATGCTCTACCTAGTTGCAACCTCCCTCACAACAATATTATAATCCAACCGTGGATATATATGTTGTTAGAGACACGTTACAACTATTTTGTCGGTTTATAGTTTCATAATTAAGAATAAAATCATAAAGTATTTTATACTTACTTCGTGTTCAAAATCTCTAGTTCCATAACCATAAGTTTACCTCAAAAGTCCTAACCTAAATATGTAATATAACACTCCTCTCTAGGCTCATACAAGTAGAATCCATGATCAACAATTAGGGTTTAGGCTCACTCTCTTTTAGATCCTTCAAGGTTATATCTTTCAGATTCCACCACCTCTTCATGTTTAGTGGAATGTGCTACCGTATCTTCTAAGACGACGACAAGGACATGAGACAGCCAATTGGCCAAACTCAATCCAAACTCGGTGGTTGCAATGTCGCTCGACCCTACTTTGATGCACTTGGATATTCATTAACCGGATCCATCTTGTGTTTACTAATAATGCTAGAAATGTTTATTACACTTACTATATTAAACAAAAGCATATAGAAATTTCAACAAAAAAGTATTTACTCAGCCATAACTGATTGCAAATTAGGGTCAAAACATAAACAAAGAAATTCAGCAGAACAAACTATATAGTCTATAGAAAACTTGTGAGTGAAATAAATATATAAGATTTCTAGGGAATGAATACATTACAAAGTAACAAAAATAAGTTAAAAATATGTAGAAGAATATAGCTATTTTAAAAATAAATACACAACAACATTTAGACAAAACAAAGCCACTGCATTAAGTATGAAATGGTAATTAGTCATGACATTGTTTGTGCTATTTTTGTAATCTCAACTAAGGTGTCTCATGGTGTTGATACTTTTTAACGGCAATTTTGGATCACTAAAGTATTATTAATTCACCATTTTACCAGCGGAACCACCCGATCATATACAAATAAATACGGAAAAAAACCTCCTTTGTAGGAATCGAACCCAGGACCTTATGGTCTCTAAGGGGTTGTTTGTTTACATCTTAATGAGACTCTTAATGGTTCAGATCTCTTACTGGTTCACCACTTAATAGTTCAGATTGTTTGTTTCGTGATCAGATGTCTGAATGGTTCAGACATTTGCCTCTGAATGGTTAAGATTTATACAAAGTCTGAATAGTTAAGACCTCTAATCTGAATTGGTCAAACATTTGCCTCTGAACGGTTAAGCATTATACAGGCTCTTAATGGTTCAGACCTTTTACTGGTTCAGTACTTAATGGTTCAAACTTCTTAGTGGTTCAGCACTTAACCATTTAGATATTGCCAAACAGCCCATAAGTCTTACCTCACCTCTAAAACACCACTAAACTATAATACCATGAGCCATTTTTATAATTTAATTGTTGATGCAAGATTTTCAAATAATTATTTTTATAATGACATTTTTTTTATAATGACAAATGTCATTAAATAGTTATGTAATCATTGGTTTGGTAAGGGTGAAGGGGGCACCCCTAATGAGGTGAGGGGAAATTTTTTTTAACCCAATCATAAGTTGCCATGTCATTTCCCCTCTATAACTTCTCTCTTATCCAAAAACGTACGGGGTGCACCCCTCTTAGAGGAATTGTTTTTTTATTAAAAAAAAACAAAAACAAAAAATTGATTGGTTGTTACAATCTATGGACCCCACCATCAACTCTCTTCTTGTGCGGTGACTAGTCCCCCAACCACCTCCCCGATTTGGCTACCCGCATGGATGGCGGCACCCATCCCGCACGGCAAACATGGTCCCCGCATCATTTCCCCGAGGGTGCTGCCGACACCCTAATAAACATACTTTATCTTTTATCTGATTTGATAATTACCTTTTTAACGAGCTAATTATTGTTTTTACCTACCGATTTGAGTTATTTTTTAATAATTATAGTTTTTACCTACCGATTTGGGCTATTTTTTTAATAATTTTTTACCTACCGATTTGGGTTATTTTTTAATATAATTTCTAAGTAGACCTTTTGAAATAGAAAATATGTTTCAGTTTTAGTTAACACTTACTTTTAGTTAACTCATACTTTTATGAAATAGAAAATATACAACTTTTAACATATAAGAATTCTAAGTAAATCAACTGAAATCGTCCATCGACCCCTTTGATTAAATAAATACGACTTTCAATTTGATTAAAAACAAAGAGGATTACAGACTAATGGCAGGTAGACGAGCAACAAGTTGCGCCGCTACCCCCTTCTGAATAGCAAACCCTACCCGGCTAAACACAAAATTCTGCCCCTTAACATGCGCGGTGTTACTGCTTACCACCTGCTGAACCCGCTTGAGGAACCGCACCGCGTCAGGGGCGAGAGCGCCAAAAGTATCGAAAGCGAATGGGATGAACACGTGCTGATTCTCGATGCAAGCTTTCTCATGCTTAGCTACTTTGGTCGCCTCTGCCTTAGTTATTGCTTGACCCGCCACAAACCCGTGGTCCCTTAGCCCAACGAGGGGGGACACACATGTCAAATCAACACACGCGTGTTTTCCTCCTTCCGATCCAAAAACAAGAATGTCAGCGGGCCGTAGGGTAGATCTCCCTTCTAATGGATCGGTCAAGAAGTTCACCGGAGCTTCCTTTTTTGCCGAGATCCCTGCCCGCTTAAGGACATCATAAAGCACATCACGAACTAAATCGTGTCGATATTTAAATCCTGGTAATTCTTTGCAATGGATTGCATGCTCCCCAAAAGTATCCAAGCAAGACTTCCGACATACAGGACACGGGTCATCAACCGGGAAAAGTGGTACCATCAGCCGGTACTTGAGGATAGCCCGGTATTCCACAGCCGACATACATTGCCCTCAACGGGAACAACAGACAAGAAATCCTGAGCATGGGGGGCTCGCAAACACTCAAACACGGCTCGCTGCCGCGGAGACAAAGCAAACTTCTCTTCAACTGTCTTGACGATTTCGCCATATAAGGCATTCGCCAGAATTTTCTGGGCTTTAATGGGGGCGGTGTCTTTAATGTAGAAACCGTCGAGATCAAGATCGGGAAGAGAACTATGCAGGTTGTCCAACGCACCCGTGTAATCAGAGTCCAATAACCCACCACCACATTCACGAAGGATGTGGTCTTGAAGAACCCAAGATTGGGCTCTTGAAGCCACAAAAGCATAGGACTTGATTACGATATGTTTTAACCTTTTTAACTTGTTTAGAACTTGATTACAAAATCACCAACGTACTTAATTTATTTAGATAAATGTGTTAAATGAGTTTTATTCTAATTACACGATTTAGATGTGTTTTAGCCTTTTAGCTTTTGGTTACGTTTCTTTTTGCAAGATCAGATATGTGAATTGTGTTGGGTTTAACAATTTAACTAGTCACTATGACGAATATGACATGATTGATACTATGTATACACTCGTGTAATGTAATAAAATTGTGTCTATCATATGACTAGTATAGATTAGGCTATTCGGTATGGGAGAGGGTAGTCTTTGGAGGATGACCCTTCACCTCAGTGCCACATTATAGTCCTTGGAGTATGCCCTATCTCACCTAGTAACTTATTTATTTTTTGGCAATTTTTGACAAACCGACTCCACTTATTAATTCAATTTTCATTCAATTAACTCACCTTCAATTTCCCCCATTAAATCATTCTCCCAATTCAGTTTTCCCCAATAATCATAAACTCAACCCTTTGTCGGTCACAACACCACCCCATTTGCCCCACTGGAGCCCCACCCACAACCCCGTGTCACTTTCTGCGGCAACGGTGACGGTGACGGAGAAGATTCCGAAGATTCCGCCGTCACAAATCTGAGAAGATGATGAAGTTTTTTTGGAAGGCGTAGATCAGATGGAAACCCACTAACTAGCTTGCTTCAACCGGATTATGGAAGTCAAGCCACCCGAGTTCGAATCTGGCACCCCATCGAAGCAGAGCTGGAATAACACATACAAGGCCACCCTCACATGGGACAAAATGCCATCACTGAGGCTCGAACTCGGAACCTGGTCCGTGCGGGAACCTCCCTAGGGAGTAAAACCCTCACATCCTCAACCAACTGAGAAGATGATGAAGTTGAACAACAACAAACGATTTAAAGCAAAATCAACAAAGTTTGAAAGATTACCGGTGAAGAATTAGATCTGAGAAGATGATGAAGTTGAAGAATTAGATGTGGGAAGATGAACAAAGTTGAAGATGATTCAAACAAAGTTGAAAGATGATTCAAACGGCTAGAATTTTTGTCTTGTAGTGCCCGTCTTCAACGTCTGGGAGGCGACGATTAGAATGACGACATCCAGAACGGTATGGTGTTGAGGCCCGGCGACGGGCCAAGATGGGCCAAGCCGAGCCCCACACCGAGTTGCGTTATAGACACTTCAATCTAAGATCATGTGTAGTGGTACACATGAATAATGCCCACAGCCATGGACGTTGTGTGACACGTGTCATTCCAGTCAGTAAAGGGGCATTATGGGCGTTTTTTACAAATGGGCGTAGTGGGATAATGCCCAATAATGCCCCATCAATGATTACCCAATTATTATTTTCTTGTTTTTTTTTAATTTAAAATTAACTGTATTTGACATGGAATAATCTCATTGGCCAAACAATTTGAAGAGAGGCACATTTGAGCGTGTTTCAAATCACGCTGGGGGGGTTTTGCGGAATAACACCGGAAACCACCATGGGGTGAGGAACGGGCGTGTTTGAGGGGAAAATGCCACAGATCACCACCACGGATGGTCTAACAAACATAAAAGTAACTTGATGTGACAGGTTAGGTTGTTGGATCATGATTAAAGACATCTTCGGGTGGAATTATTGACAACACTTACCAACTTTTCCTTAACTACCTCTGATTCCAAATATATATAGTACAATAAAAGTATATTTTATTATAAAACAGTTAAAAAGTTATATTAATTCTAATACATTTTGAATGTAAGTATTATGTTATTGTACTTTTAAAATTAATAACTGGTAAAACAAAATTCTTATGTTTGATAAAAACAAATCGCACTTAAGCTAGAGGGTATGGTGATGGTCCTCCCTTGGAGGATGATCCGTTACGTAGGCGTCACATCATAGTTCTCCCAAGGATGGTCCATCCCACAAAACTAGAGGGTATGGAGGATGGTCCTAGATGATCATACCCCATCACTTTTATATTTTTTATTTTTTTAATCTTCTACTTTTTTTAACATTTAACAAATATTGAGAGAATTGGTTCGGTTCGAGCGTCGGATAATATCCCGGAACTGAGAAAACATTCGGTTGGGTCGGGTTGTTGGGGACGTTCGGGTTGTTGAAGGGATCCATGGTAGAATATAAGTTTATAAAAGTGGAAGATGATTTATAAAAAATAAAGGGAGAGAGATGAGAAAAGGGGGTTAAAATGGTGAATGTAGGTGAAAAAATGGTTGAAATTTATATATTTGGGGATTTTTGACCGTTGGCTTTTGAGTTTAAATTGGAAATTTAAAATTTTTTTTATTTAACGGTAACTTTTGAAGAGGGGGGCCACTTTTTTGGATCGTCGCCAACGTCTTAAGCAGGACGGAGAGGACAGGACGGGGGGGGGGGGGATGGTGTTTCGCCGGCGCCGAACTTCGACGAGGATGGGGACGGACCCCATAACCTGTAGCCTTGTAAAACTTAAATTCTAAAAAATTCGATGAAAGCATGTTATTGTACTTTTAAAATTAAGTTTTAGTAATACATTTTAACTATATATTTTAAGGCCTGATTTTCACTACTCGTCTGGGGCTTAAATATTTTTTAGAGTTCTTGGTGACGGACGTGCATGTTTGGATTCTAATATTTAATTAAATGTGTCATGTTTGAGTTTACTGTTTTACCATTAACCCGATTAGATCCGTTTAACTTGTTTTTTACTGCTCATCAACCAGCTTAACATGTTTACAAGTATCCGCCAACCCCTTTGGCACTTTAGACAAATGAGTTGTGTTTGGATTACACTATTTTAAGTGTGTAGGTTAGAATTAATTATTTTTACACCAAAAGAAAAAAAAAACAAGTTGTGTTTGAACTTAACAATTCAACCCACCAATCTAAAACCCGAAAACCCGCCAAACACACACGGTTAACAATTTGAACACTAGAAATAATTGACACATCAAATAATGTCAAAAGTGTGAAAGCTACATGGTCTTAGCATGAGTTCTTGCACGTGGGTTACGTGGAGGGAGATCTGTCGGTGCGACGGTGTGAGTAGAAAACCACAATAAGGTGATGGGACCCGGGTGAGAGAGTGGGTTCGATGTGGTTCACACAATATGGAACCCATTTGGTGTTTGTGCAAATGGGTTTGGTCAAGTGTCATATACGAAATACTATCACTCTACTCTATTATTGTGTCATTATACACCAATTGGGACACCGTACATTTATTTATTTTGTCATAGAATTGGTAGTTCTACTTGTTTTTGTCACATTTAATTTTAATATTTTGTTTACATCGATATTTAATTTTAATTCTTTTTGTTTTCATTGTCCTTTTTATATTTTAATTTCATTTTATGATTTTTATTCGGGTGTAGTATGGCAATTTCAATCTTTTGGACACGATCTGGAACATGACACATAAACATCATGTTTTGAATTGTTATATTTAACTCGCTTAATAAATTTGTCGTGCTCGAATTATTTAATTATACATGTCGATTTGTTAACACTTTTAAATAAAAATGTTGATTCACTGACACGTTTACGGTTGTTTAATCCATTTATACAATCTGTCAACCTGTTTAGCATGTTTACAATTCTTATAGGTTTAGATAAATGGTTAAACATGTCGTGTTTTGGTCACACAATTTTAGTTGTGTTTGAGTTATCATTGACGTTATTGAAATAGATAAATATATCGGCCATGTTTGTACTCAAATGATTAAACCTGACTACCCGAAACTAATCAACTAAATCATCTCAAAGTATAAATTGAGAATAATATTGAGTAAACTGAATATAAAAAAATATGGGATGCACGTCAAATTTTATAGTTAAAATTGTCTATGTTCCCATTTACATTTTATTTTTTGTTGAATAGTTAAAATTAAAATTGTCTATGTTCCCATTTACATTTTATGGTTTTGTTGAGTTACGAACGAGAGCGAATACATCTTTTCATTATCAGTTTTGACGAAGTACAATTATTCTTTTAATCTGTTCATAATTAATAGTTTGTACAAAAATATTGAGTAAAGAGTAAACTGCCATTTTGGTCCTGGTGGTTTGGCCAATTTTGCCACTTTAGTCCAAATCTCAAACTTATTACATCTGAGTCCCTATGGTTTGCATTTTGTTACCATTTTAGTCCAAAAGTGAAATTTGACCAGATTACCCACTTTTGACCCTGCTATTTTGTCTTCACCCTCAGGGGCATTTTGGGCATTTGTAATTATTATAACTCAAATTAATAAATAATAATGCCATTGCCAGAACAACAACAATAATGCACTGCCAGAACAACATCAACAAGCACCGCCACCTCCTCCCCCTTCTCACCACCACCCCCACCACCGGATCTGCAGCGCCACCACCACCACTCTGCCGCCACAAGCACCGCCACCTCCTCCCCCTTCTCACCACTGCGACCATCACCACCCTCTCCCCACCCCTGTGTCAACTCCATACCTCTGCCACCACCGACCCCCGCCACGACCACCTACTACTACCCAACCTCAACCACCACCACAGTTATCAAATTCCAATTCATTCAAAATCAACTTCATTATGTGTAACGTCTTAAGAAAAGAATCAAATACATAAAACTCAATCAATTAACAAAAACTCTAATAATAGCTTCTTCCCTACTACAACCTCCACCACACACCGTCCAAACACACTGTTAAAATCACCCCTGCAACCACCACCATTGCACCTCCGAACAGCTTGTCAATCAACACAGAAGAAATCCCCATGTGTCCCCCCTCAATTTCAGCTGCTTCAATCTAGGGTTTCAACCAGGACACCCCAGGATTTCCCTTTCAGAAAATGGACCTGATTCCGATTCAGGAGGATGTGAAGGTGGAGGAGGTGAGGGTGTCGGGGGTGGCGGCGGTGATGGTGGAGGCGGTGAGGGCGACGGTGATGGTGATGGATCTTTAGTGATGGTGGTGATTGACGGAGGTGATTCAAATCCGATTCAGGAGGAGGTGAAGGTGGAGGAGGTGAGGGTGTCGGGGGTGGCGGCGGTGATGGTGGAGGCGGTGAGGTGAGGTGAGGGCGACGGTGGTGGTGGTGGTGATTGACGGAGCTGATTCACAAGAACAGTAAATCCGATTCCAGGGAAGGTGAAGGTGGAGGAGGTGAGGGTGTCGGGGTGGCGGCGGTGATGGTGGAGGCGGTGAGGTGAGGGTGACGGTGGTGGTGATTGTTTGAGAAGATGATCTTCAGTGATGGTGGGGTGGGGTTTGATCTTCAGTGATGGTGGGGTGGGGTTTATATATTAATGGGGTTAATTAATATTAGGTTATAATAAACCTAAAATGCCCAAAATGCCCCTGAGGGTGAAGACAAAATAGCAGGGTCAAAAGTGGGTAATCTGGTCAAATTTCACTTTTGGACTAAAATGACAACAAAATGCAAACCACAAGGACCCAGATGTAATAAGTTTGAGATTTAGACTAAAGTGGCAAAACTGGCCAAACCACAGGGACCAAAATGACAGTTTACTCTTGAGTAAATAACAAACTTCATCCACATTATCGTTTAAAAGTTTTGTTTAGCTTTTATTTGTAAAACATCCGGGTGGAGCCGGGTGAGACGTGGTCATGGTTCAAAATTGCTTTGGATCAAGACGGGTTCAGGTTAAAATAGATCGTTTTAAAACAATACTCATTTTTTTCACGACAAACAGAATCAATCTCGAGCACTTTCGGGGCACCCACTGGACTAACGGAGTACTCCGAGAGTAACCCGAGTCCACCACCAATTCCGGGGAAAACCCAGTAACCCACCCGCCCGTAGGCACGACGAAGAAATTACTAGTAAAACCCGTTTGGCTCAAGGATCCAACCCAGATTTCCCTGAGTCTCCTATCATTCTCTCTCGTTCAACCCTCTTTTGAAATGTGCACGTTCTTTTACTGAGCCCAAATCCATTCATTGTTGGGCCTTGGAACTGGGCTTGCTCATAACACATTTCTTTGTTAGGATTTCTTAGTATTGTGTAATGTAATATGCGTATACGATAATCTCTTTATTTACGGTTTTGTGGTATTAAATTGAAATATTCGTTTTGTATATGTTTAGGGTTTGCGATTGCGTTGTTACTGTTTGATGTAATATATTTGTGGGCTTGATCATACATGTGACATCGGAGTAGTTTTTGGGGGATAATGATTCAAAAGATGATATGGTCTAGCCTTATTCTTCCATAGGTTTGGATTTTGCGAAAGAACAAAAATATACAAATTGTTGGGAAACTAGACTAAAAGCAAAACAATATAGAAGAGATATAAAGAGAAAGAGATTGATATTTTATTGATAGATGTGTCATACAAGAGATACAATGAGAAATATATATAGGAGAAGAAAAAGTGGAGAAAAAACCTTGCCAGGAAAACACAGTGGGACAAGACCTTAGCTAAGGGAAAAAGAGTGCAGCGCGTATCGTCTTCCCATTATACTTCTGGATCATGTACGTTGACTTATTAAAAACCTTACTAAGAAAACCCAATGGGATAAAACTTAGTGAAGGGAAAAAGAGTGCAACTTGTGTAAAACTCCCCCTCATTATGATATACGTATCATTTTTTATGATATATGTATCATTTAAGTAAGACGTGTCAATCTTCTATGATAGTTGCTGAAAACTTTTGTAGTAAGTAATTTGTTACTTGATCTCTTGATGTACAATCCTTTGATGAACATTGATGTATGAGCTTCATGTGAAACTTTAATTGCCTCCTCTTGTAAACAGATGCCATAAGATCTATGAATGTGTTTGTTATAATCCCTGCATTTACAAAACTAACCAAACTTGTTGATGGGTTAGTAAAATATGAACCCATATCTTTCATACCTTAAGGGTATAGAAAATATATGTTTTACCCATTACACTATCTCCTCACTGTACATGAGTTATATCTTGCCAATGAATTTAATGATATGTGTTCGTGTATAACTAGCAACATGTATTAATACAATTTGTATTGAACAATGGTACTTCAAAACCAAGGATCTTTGCTTCTTTGATAAAAGATGATAAAAGTTATTTTTTCCGTATCAAATATTTGGGCATCATTAAATGTACTTACACCATAAGCTTTGTCCATATGAAAATGCTCACCATTTTCTAGATGTTTTATGATTAACAATAGGGGAATTGACCTATAATAATCTCACCTAGACCTTATTGGCCATTAATAATCCCACCTCAGAATATTCCCCCTACCAGTCCCACCTTTCACCTATTTTTCCTACAATGGTCCACCGTTAAAAAAACTTAACGGAGTTAAGCTTTTTTTCCAAATTACAAACAGATTTTTTAGGGCTTCTGATTAGAACGATGATACGAGTCCATTGACGTAATACTTACTTCGAAATGGTAATACTTCTAAACCTCATATTATTCTTTTAATGAAAACAAATAGACCAACTTCACTATATGTATTTCTCGTTTCTTAGCTCGCTAGTGAGTCGATTATACCATATTCGATTCGACTATTTTAGTCCATCCGTATTTTGTTAACTTCATATAGTATGTTCTTGAGGTTTTCATGTCAATATTTTTGGCATTATCAATCCATGAGGGAATTCTTTCCATTTTATCCAAATATGCATGTGCGTTCATTCTTCAAGAATTTTGCTACATAAAATTGCTCATTTAACAAATAGATTTCTATATCATATGCAAAAATGACATGAACACTTACTTTTATCTCCAAAATCCATATTGTAACATGCGTATACACTATTTATCTAGATATCACAATCATTGGGTACAAGTTTTCTATGTATGTTTATTGATGCACAAGAATTACATCATTAAGATGTTTCAATTCACCTTTAGGGAACTCAATTTCTTTAAGAAACTTATCAAGAGATCAATCATATTCAAAAATGAATATGTATATAATGATCATAGTGTTCTCGAGAACTTAACTTACATGATATTGATCATTCAAATCCTCTAGGGACCTTCATGTACACTTTTAGTATCAAGAGATACATAACATTCATACGACGCATATCAATTCTCTCTCTATATTACTAGACGAATAAAATATTGGAAAGTCATTGCATCCACCACTAGAGAATGTGTCTCTTTATAATCAATCATGGGTATGTGTCTCTTTATAATCAATCACGGGTTTTGCGACAATCCTTGTGCCACCAATTTTGCCTTATCTCATTTAATTTGATTTTCACATGATTCGCATAAAAGACCCATTTGTATTCAACATACTTTACAAATTCAGTTGTATGGACCGTTGGTCCGAAAACTTTCCATATCATTAGAGAATTCAACTCTGCCTTATTTGCGTCTTTTCGCTTTAGGCCAATCATTTATATGTATTAATTCGTAGGTAGATCTTAAATTTTGATCCTTGTCACTTAACCATTTAAGCGCTACATTATATACAAAAGTATAACGACGTCGATTTTAATTTCGATTCCATACATATCTAGACATGATACAACTTATTGAGATCTCTTTATTTTTAGGTACATGTGGTTCTTCTGGAACCATCATGTCTAATGTCTCTTCAAGAGACCTTTTACTACACCTCGACTTGACCAACTTCATTACTTACTCCCTTTACCGAGGATTTTTCTTCTTGGAATCGACTAGTCTACCACGCTTCAGGCGTGCCATAGACTTATCACCAATATGTGGTTTGTCCTTCAGGGACAATAATCTTAATTTGGAGCCTTAGCAATTAGCATATGTGACTTAGCTAGCCATTATTTTTTAGGTCAGTGAATGTGTCTAGTAATTTATTCGCCAATCTTTGTGAATGAATTGTCCTTTGAATTTCTGGTTCTCATTGTTTAATACAAGGATCATTGACAATTCATTCTAACTCATTTCTATTTCCAACTGCCTTTTATCTCTCCCCCTGATATTGAGAATGTTAATCCATTGAGATGGATATCAATTAACTGAGCCATAAATAAATCTCTCGTTAATGGATCTAATAATCAACATATATTCTCATCCATGTTCTATATCTCATCTTTGTGCGTCGTGGTGGATCAATTTCAGTATATATCGCACAACTAAATTCTTTAATGTGATATCTTTGGTTCCTGACCAGAAACCAACTATATGGGGGAGAAAGTGTTATAACTTGTTGGGTTGATGTGAATTAATGTTGTACATGTAAAATCACATGTACCCAAATGAACTGTTGCTCTTATGATCATTTGATTTGCAATCAATTGTGAACGTTTAGTGATAGTCTCAACAAAGCAATTCTTATGTAAACATAAGTTCTATGAGTTCAATAGTTATTCCAATAATAATTAATAACAATTAAAGTCACCATTATTACCAAAATAAATATAACGGTCTGGTATAATATGCTTGCTATCACATTAGCTAAGCAGCAATCACATAAACTTTAGGTTGTGGATTTGATAACCATTTAGACGATGCATCGATATAAAAACACTAAATGGTATCATGTTTGGATATACATATCCTTTAATCATTCGAGAATATTCAGGGATTCTCACCCTACTTTGGTTGGTAAGTAATTAGTTTCCACTGCGAGCAAACATGACATGTTTAATCATTAGCTTAAAGAATCTTCCAGTTCTTCATTATGTTTCACATCATCATTGACTCGGTGTGGTCTAACCGGTCATGCCAACTAATTAAATAATTATGATCCATAAACTTTTGGTTTATGATCGTATATGTATTACTTGCATATATGTAATACAAAACATAAGATACCAGAGGTTGTATTATAACTTTAAAGTTCAAACCATCATGTTATATGATTAGTCCTTAGTTTGCAACTTTTGGTGATCTATCTCATTGTTATAATTCTAAATGATCAATCTCATAATTACAACTTTCTCAATTATGTCAATAATGATCATGGCCTTTACAATGATCGATATGTAATCACATTCATTTCAAGGAATTGAGTAGAACCAAAAATAAGATTCATAGCTTTTCATTCTTTACTCGGTCACACGAATATAAAATTATTTCAAACTTTTCATACCCTCTCAATGATATTTGCTATATCAGGAACATATATCAGGTATGACTAATGAAAAAAAACTTTATCTAGTTTTTCCTTGTAAATAATATTCTACTCACAAAACATAGATTGAGAGGTGTATACATGACGAAGTTATGAAAGATTTTACGATCTAACATTTTACGACATTTTATAACTTGATAACGAGATTCATATAGTATGATACATCGAATGTCATATTGAAGTATATTCATACTCTTTCATGAGTTTGGTAATAAACCACAACTTTGGTTTAATTATTTTATTAAACACAATACATATACTGAACAATAAAATATAGAATACAAGGTGTACGTATAGTAAAATTATAGAACAAATAATATTATAACATACCACCATATAAACCAAGATATAATGATATTTTATGAAATAATTCTTTTTCTGTCACTTATAAGCAACCATATACCATAGATAAGTATACCACAGTGTAACTAGTCACAAATACATCTTATATACAAATATGTATCACTTTAATGTAACACCTCGAAATTTTGTGTCCAATAATGTGTTGACACGTGTCATGAGTTTACACGTGGTATTAAATACTAAATAAAGGACTAAAGTTGACAAACCTTGAAAGTATGTAAATTCGAGGGTTAAAAATGTCAACAAGGGGTAAATATACTGTATAGTAGCCCTAAATGATGCTCGTACCTTCAAACGAATAAATCATGGATCGTACGGAGCGAAACGCGGAAGAAAGTGAGAGATTACAAACTACAGGGGTTAATTGTGTCAACATGTTTAATTTATACCTCTGAGTGACCCTTTGACGAACCCGAGACTTTGTAACAGTAAAATACGCTCACTAGAATATACGATATAAATTCCGCGAAGTTCCGTTTTAAAACGAGAAAGTTATGATCAAATTCGTATGCGAGGGGATAAAAGCGTCAACAATAAAAGTTAAGGCTTTTCGGATAGTAATTAAACTAACCGAGGGCTTAACGGCACGGGTAAAAGTCACGAGGCCCTTATTCGTAAATAATCGAGTGCCAAATCGCAAAGTTACCCCTTCGAAACCGAAAGGTCAGGTTAATGATTACAAAAGATATGAAAATCTTGAAAATCAAGCCTAATGCGGGCCGCGTTAAGGTTATGAGTGATTTAATGCGGGCCGCTGTGCCATATAAAGATCCGTTTACTGACATGAGGATTCAGGCGGCCCGCGTCCAAGTGGCCTGATCCTCAATGCGGGCCGCGTGGAGGTCCCAGATGCAGAAAGTATGGACAGATTCACTGTTTGAGCTTGTGAACGATCTTGGATGCATTAATTGAAGCATGGGCGCCCCCTACATGTCCCATAGCACCCAGGGACACCTGCTGATCATCCATGAACAATTGTAGGAGGAGTTGTAATGATCTTGTGCATCATTTTTCACTATAAAAGGCAATGTGATGCACCAATGTTCAACACACCTCAAACCTGCCTTCTAGTTCACTTCTGGAGCTCTAATGCATTCTTCTAACATCTTTGGTCGTGCACCAAGTTTCTGTAAGTATGCCAACCCTTTTGTGGCTTAGTTTTTGCATAGTTTAGCTTAAAAGTCAATCCGTCGTAATTAACGATTGACTTTACGATAAATCACAAATGGTCCAGTGGTTTGTCGAATCAAAGGTAGTTATATGTTGGTAATCATGTGGGCTTTAAACCCTAAAAAGGGCACCCTCTGATTCCCACTCTAACTAGTCCGAATGTCGAGTCAAACGTGCTTAGAAAAAGTCAACAGAAATGCTATTTTGCGATTTTATGCATAATCAGTAATGTAGATGGTGTGTAACATGTTTTAACACTCATAAAACATGATAATAAGTATATTAACTAGTCTAAGCTTGTTTGATCCGACCATTTACTGTTTTGACCCGGTTCGGAGCCGAAAGTCGCAAAACTTTGACTTTTGCTTTGACTTCAGTTCTGACCCGTTAAAGTATGAATTAGATATGCCTTAGGACTCTCTTAGGACCAGGTTACATGATGGTATAACCCTCTGTGACCGGTTCGTCGTTTGTCCGAGTCTTTTACACATTTCCGTTAGATGCTTAAAAGTTGACCGTAACGCCCTTTTTTAATTTAAAACGAGAATTTCGGACATGTGAAAGGACCATAACCTTAGTTACTGATTTCTATGCATGTCCCTAAAATTTCACGTCAATCCGAGGTCCAGAATAGGAGTTATGCTAAATAGCGCAAATTACGGAAACTTTAGTAATTAAATAGCGCAATTAGCATAACGCCTATCTAAACCCAGATTTCGACACCAAACCTTTTACACACTGATGTAAAATAATATTTTGGGATTTATAAAGATTTTTAATTATTTTTAACCTGCTCATAACCTGCGGTTATGGCATCGGTTCGGTAATTACCGAATATACCCTTTTCGGACATAACTTGAGTTCTACAAGGTCTTTTGACCCGATTCCAGTTGCTACTGATTTTAAATAACAAATAGAGTATTTTGAACTTTATAAACTGTTCAGAAAACTCAGATTTCCTGTAGAACTCGGAAACCTCTTTTATAATCTTTAAAAAGACCGAAATACCCCTACGGGGCATAATATGAACTTAAACTCGTTACGGGCATTATGGAAGGTATCCTACTGATACCACAACCTCTTTAAAGCATATTGACTTAGGAAACCAGTGTAGGACTCTTACGGTTACCCGTTGCGCCTTTTGCGCGCACGGTTCGGCTTATGTAACTAGTTTACATAAACTAGCCGAAACGAGTCAAACCATATTGTTTTGACCCCAAAATCCAGAGTGTTGTTATTATACCCATATAAAACAAGTCTTCAAACTTGTTGGGTCCAAATCACATTCCATTCCTGGTTTTCGCTTTTCACGCGATTAAACCGTAACTATCCTTTGAAACTGACCGGTCTAAGCTACCACTAAATTAAAGACCCGTTAGGATTCTAATAGGTTATTTTAAACCTTCGTTCCAGAATAGGAGACCAGTAAAAGCTATTTGCAATTTATTCGATTAAGGATTTATACTTGCAAAGGTAAATACTTTTAACTTGTTTTCCGTTATACGAGCTTGGGTTACGGTATTTAAAATACCGCTTGGTCGGGCAATTGACCCCAACTCATTAGTAGTTGGGTATTATCAATGTGACCCGTTTAAAAATTTGTTTTGTTGGCTTTACGCCTTTGGGAGCTTAATGACCATGTCCCGGATATCCTTGGCAGCATTTTACGAAATGGCCACGACCTTGACATCCGGGTGTAGGCGTACACCCGGCATTATGTCCATGATTATAAAGGTATAGCCGTTGGTTTTCCCGCCACGGTTTTATGCTATGTGGTGTGTCTATTAATCTTTAACCCGGCACGACCCGGGCGACCGAACGCATAGTAAACATATAATTCTTTACAAGATTTAATTATAAATTATCCCAAGTTATAAAGAGTTTGTGCCTTGTGCATTCAAATCAATTTTATTAAACATTTTACAAAAGTGTCGGTTGAATGTATTTACCAGTGTAAACTGACGTATTTTCCCTAAAAGACTAAATGCAGGTACTAAGCGTAATTGGCTGGATATTCTCCTTAGCATCAATAAAGAGTCTCGCAAGCTTAAGATGCCTACGTCTGTTGAACAATTATTTTTATCTTATTATTGATCCCCCTGTGGATTTTATTTCAACAATGGTGATACTTTGATATTACATTAAATGTTGAAATATATTTATCTTTATGCTTCCGCTGTGCATTCATATAATTGTGTGGTTTGACTATATTGTTGCCAACTACGTCACGGTAATCCCCCACCGGGCCCACCGGTGAGACACGTGGAAATCGGGGTGTGACATTTAATTAGAAGCATAGACAAATAGCTCCATGGTGTTTTAATTATTATATTACACAGTTTAGTAAACACATATCACAAAACAATTTTGCATTCACGGGTAAGCACTTTAAAGAATGCACTTTAAGTGACTTAGTAATAAAGCTAATATCAACTTGTATATGTAACGTTGGTTGGATTATTATTCATATCATTTGCATCATATGTCATCAAAATAGAAACAAAACAAAACTATTTAAATCAATTGTGATGCACTAGCAAATTTTCATAAAGTAGCATATGTAAACCCATTTTCATACGACAATCATTCAGTTATCTCCTTAACCCATCTTATCTTATTTGAAGGAAAAATATTTTGAAAAAAGGTTTAACCATTTTATTGTGGTAACTATTTTATATTATTTGTGAGATTTCTACGTAGGTCAAATCCATTGATGATTTCAAACAAAATAACATCATCATAAAATAAGATTTGAAAGCAAGAGTATATCGCAAATAAAAACCATAGTAACCATGCTATATATTATCCCTAGTAAACTTTTTGGTATTATTTAAATTATGACTTGTTAAAAAGAAATTATAAATACTATAACGAATAAGAATCATAAATCATACATAATAAATATTTATCTTCTGTAAACAATAAATATTTATCTTCTGTGGTAAATAAAAGAAGAAAAGATATTGAAAACAAATTTTGATTTGATAAACTAAATTAATTTGCGTATAATAAAAAGAATTTATTTGCTATTAATTAAAATAAAATATGCTGCAGTCTTGTTTTCATTGATGATGCAACCCTCATCCTCCCATAGCCCTATTATATGTCGCATGTTCGGTATTCCCATATTACTAAAACTACGTGAACAAAAATTCCAAGTTCCATATTATGTAATAAATGATTCGAGTAATTAACGAATGTCATCTGTTCCAGAAATTCTTTTTATATCAATAAAATCATGCTAGTTTAAATACTGAGTTTGGGTTGATGGTAATACCGTAATAGGGTTCTAATTCTAGTAAAACACCAGGTAAAAATGTACATAACCACTTATTTTATGAATAACATAGGGTAGTATTCAATACCTGATTTTACAACAAAAGGTGCCGACTGGAAACGTGCAAAGCTGCGTTGAGCATGTGATTCGTTGCGTTAGGATATGACAACTAGTTAGTGTGGCTGATGTTCACAAGAAACCATGGAAGGGGATTAGGGTTTTGGTAGGAGCACTTTCGTGCTGATAACGTGTTGTGAAACTAGCCTATAAGCAAAACAATATAGAAGAGATATAGAGAGAAAGAGATTGATATTTCATTGATAGATGTGTTATACAAGAGATACTAGTGTCGTTCCTACGTTTTCGGAGGCCCTAATCGAACTACGAAGTGGTGGCCCTTTTGCAAAATTATCATTTTCAACATATTCAGTAACAAAACCCACCTCATTTATCCGGGCTTGGGACCGGCAATTATAAACTAAAATGTTTATAATTCGCATAGTTAAAAATTTTTTTTGAAAGTCATATGTTTTCTATAATTATAGTATATCTTTAAATAAAATCTACTTTTCTAGCTTTAACATAGGCAAATTGTTTGATGAAAGTATCGTAATTAGCCCTAATTCAACAAATTAGACCTAATTCAACAATTTAAAATCAGCCCTAATTCAACAATTTAAAATAATCAAATAAGCCCTAAAGGCCTAAATAACAAACTGAAATCAGCAAATTAGCCCTAATTCAACAACTTAAAATCATCTAGCCCTAATTCAATAACCTAAAATCAGCAACTAATGAAATAAGCATAATCCCTAAACAAGATATTCAAATTGGCAAATACACCCCTGATCTGTTAGAATTGGGTTATTAGGTTTATATAATGTTCACAGATGAGAGATTTGGGCCTGATCTATTAGAAAATTGGTGGCCCTTCAAATTGGAAAATTGGTGGCCCTTCAAATTTGGTGGCCCTAGGCTTGGGCCTAGGTTCATATACCAATAGGGCCGACTCTGAGAGATACATTGGGAAATATATATATATGAGAAGAAAACTTGGAGAAGAAGCTAATCTATTTTTGATGTTGAAAACCATACTATTAATAATATATTTATAACACAAATCAAATAGAATAACATAATTAGAAACCCTAAACAGATAAGAAAAACTAATCTTTTAACTTAATAACACAAAACTATTAACAAACAAATATACAAGCATATTACACAACACCGATATAAAGAAATTAATCAAAATAACATGTTTCTAATACTCAAATAAAAAACAAAAATAAATGAATAAAAGATTAAGCAATCTAACAAAGAAATCAAAGACAAACCTCTTAATGTTCTCCTGTGATGTTTAATCTTCAAGTTGGATGTAGAATTTCAAGTTACAATGGTTAGTCTGACCCGACTTTTACGTTCCTCCTCCCACTCAGACTAATATAAGCCCAATTGTAATATGTATTGGCTCAAAATAGTCCAACTTGTAATTTTAAAAGGTTCGTATTACCCAAAGATAGATAAATGGGTAGAGGTGAAAAAGAAAAAATGAAACCCGGTTTCATAACCATAGCCACTTATTAACGGTAACCAAAACCGGCTACTAACCTATGTGTATTTAAAACCGGTTTAGGTTTGAAAAAAACGTCGGTTAGGAACTGGTTATAAGATTTAGAGTAATTTTTTTATGGTTAACTAGTTATTATCATTTTTTTTTTGTTTTTTAACCTAATTTTCACACACACACACACACATATACATACATACATACATACATACATACATACATACATACATACATACATACATACATACATACATACATACATACATACATACATACATACATACATACATACATACATACATACATACATACATACATACATACATACATACATACATACATACATACATTACATACATACATACATACATACATACATACATACATACATACATACATACATACATACATACATACATACATACATACATACATACATACATACATACATACATACATACATACATACATACATACATACATACATACATACATACATACATACATAACATACATACATACATACATACATACATACATACCATACATACATACATACATACATACATACATACATACTACATACATACATACATACATACATACATACATACATACATACATACATACATACATACATACATACATACATACATACATACATCAATACATACATACATACATACATACAATACATACATACATACATACATACATACATAACATACATACATACATACATACATACATACATACATACATACATACATACATACATACATACATACATACATACATACATACATACATACATACATACATACATATACATACATACATACATACATACATACATACATACATACATACAACATACATACATACATACATACATACATACATAACATACAATACATACATACATACATACATACATACATACATACATACATACATACATACATACATACATACATACATACATACATACATACATACATACGATACATACATACATAATCATACATACATACATACATACATACATACATACATACAACATACATACATACATACATACATACATACATACATACATACATACATACATACATACATACATACATACATACATACATACATACATACATACATACATACATACATACATACATACATACATACATACATACATACATACATACATACATACATACATACATACATACATACATACATACATACATACATACATACATACATACATACATACATACATACATACATACATACATACATACATACATACATACATACATACATACATACATACATACATACATACATACATACATACATACATACATACATACATACATACATACATACATACATACATACATACATACATACATACATACATACATACATACATACATACATACATACATACATACATACATACATACATACATACATACATACAAAACTAGAATGAAACCCAATTAAGTTGAGAAAACCTTGAAAACTCTGTGTAGCTTTTGTTTAAGACTATCTAAAACAACGTAAATTTGTATAAAAAATTTGGGGCATTTAGTATACATGTTTTTATGCATTTGAGCAAAAAAAGGAAAAGCAAAAGAGTGCCGAGTGGATATTAAAAAAGTTAAGTTTCATATGTTACATATATAACAACGTTGTTGTTTATAAAGATGGTGTTACACATATGTTACGTAGGAATATATTTTTTTAATTCCTTCATCGTATTTTTTATTTTTTGACTAAAACGTTTGACAATATGTATATTACGTGCCCTAAAATTTTTATTAAAAATATGTTGTTTCTGATGGTGTTACACAAGAGTTACACAGGGTTTTCAAGGTTTTCTCATCTCAAATGGGTTTTCAAAATAACCCTTCCCCACACATACACATACATATACACATGCACACATATATACACATACACATACATATATACATACACACACTGATGTGTGTAAAATGTGTATATTTAATTCAAAACAAGTTTTAAAATGGAATCACTAACTAAACCACACACAACCGACAAGTGCACCGGTCATAGTGTAGTCCAGATGGTAAGATCGGATATCAATCCGTGGACACTATGGGCGAAATTTCGATACTTAACCTCTATAAAAAACCTAGTTAATTTTAATGATGCTTTTTATGATTTTCTAAAAACCTAAATAAACAAAGAACATAACAAACACTAAATGATGATTTCACTTAGACAACTCAACAAAGCAAACTGAACACAACAAACAAGCAAACAGACTTGGAGAACGGGATCTAAGATCAAATATGAGAAATATAGGTTACTTAGGTAAGAATTCCTAGACTTATGAATAAAATCCTTGTAACAACCCGCATGTTCGTGTGTTGTTACTGCGCCTCGCACCAGAGATTCGGATCATAATGTAGCTATAACGCTTACATCGCTACTTCGCAGTATTTTCGCATATTACGCATACTTTATCGCTATAACACGTCACATCGCACATACTAACACTCACGAGGACGTTGAGTGAGGACCTATTCTACCCTCCTCGATGACTGTGAGGTGTCGCAACACAACACATATTCGAAACACGCAACTCAATTATCGCAACGCAGAAATTGAAATGTGGACATTTATACGACCCTGTGTGTGTAATTATAATAAATATAAGAATGTGTGTATAAAAATGTGTCACCAAACTATCACAACACATAACGAACAAAACGAAACATCAGAACGCAATTCGCCGGAGACCACCGATCGAATGACCATTCGATCAGATGGTCATCCGATTGGATTGCCATCCGATCCATGGCACTCCGTCACCTTCTCCCCTCTTCACATATAAATAGCACTTGTCACATCACTTGAACAGTGATGTGACAGCTCTTGTTCGACCAGCGCACTTTTGGCTCTATTTTCTCTCGATTCCTCGCAATTCTTGTAAGTTTCTACCTCAAATCTTGTACTTCTATGATCTACACGCACTCCTTCACCTTTTCTACCATCAAATCTCATCTTTTCACCGTAAAAACCTCTGATTTGGGCCGTTCTAAGGTGATGTCATCATGGAGTTCTTAGGAATAATGAAGTGTAACCTCATCTCATCAAGAACAGTGCAGATCTAATGGGTTCCACGGTGTGAAAAACACTAATCTCACCTAGATCTAAGCCGAATCTAAGTATTTCAAACTTTCTTCAAACTTTCTTAACTTTTTACTCAAAACCGATAGAATCGGAGCTCGTTCAGGCCTTCTACTCATTCTATAGTAAAGTGTCGGTTTGAGAACTGATTTCTATCGACGAGATGACCGGGTAACGGGTTGAACACGAACAGCCGTCAAGGACAGTTAACTAGTTGGACGGGGTGATTCCCATCCGATTTGACGACTTAGCCTTGGTGGAGTTCCATTGTTTAAAACGTTGTCATACCATCTCGATCAAACGGCAAGCTTTCAAAATAATCAAGTTCAAAGACGATCAGATCGTTGGGACGGATTGCCGTCCGATCGGATTGCCATCCGATCGAATTGCTATCCAATCGAGTTGCACTTGGTTCCACACTTAAACTTTTCTTCAAACTTAACGTCGAACGGGTTGCCGTCCGATCGAACGACCATCCGATCGTTTGACGTTTGGAACTTCGATACTTAAACATTTTATAATTTCAAAGATCATCAATTTCCAACGGATTGCCATCCGATCGGATTACTATCCGATCGAGTGACCATCCTGCTGTGAACTTGTTCTCACTAAGTGTCCTGCCAATCGGATCGCTATCCGATCGAACGACCGTTCGATCGACGAACTGAAAGGTAGAGATACTTCTCTGTTTTCAAAATACTACAACGAAAACTTCAAAGCCATAATGCACAAACACATCCATCCCAAACGAATGTCAATCCAACCGAATGGCCATCCGATCGGATGACCATCCAAACGGATTGACATCAGATCGAATGACCATCCGATCGGATTACCATTCGACACTTGGTTCACTCACCACCATTTAACGCATCGTTCAACGCTTACGCTATCATTCTGTAATCAGGCTAATCTCAGACGCGCTCCCTTCAATCCAAGATTGTGTTTACTTGGTGAACACGAACTGTGAGTATACTCGAACCCCTTTTATCGCATTTTGGGTGTAACATACGTTCCTATCAAATCGAATTTATCAAAACAAATTATTCAATCAAATTGTTTATCACTTGCGAATGACTGTTATGCATATTTACACGTGATGCTAGTTACATATGTGTTAGGACTTTTTCTCGCGAGATCCTTCCTTAACTAGTATAGTACTATAGCACCCGACGGGGTCTAGTTAGGATGAATAGCAATCGCAATCGCAGCTCGAGAGAGTTAGCTGGTAGTATCTGTCTAATATATGTGTTGAGGTATCTCGTTTATGTATGTGGTAATTCGCAACACTTTTATCTATATACGCTATTCCATCAAAACTTGTATACTCGCCAATACTTTTGTATTGACGTTGTTTTAACGTATGTTGTAGGTTTAGTCGCAGTCTACATCAAATCAAGCTAGGAAGTCTAGAAACGCACCTAAAATCTAGGTTGTCGGATTTGTATTGTTGGAGAGAACATGAAATTCGTGACAACTTATGTGATTGTATTTGTTTATTAGTATGGGATAATGAATGCATTAGATATTGTCGCAATTTAGTTGTTATGGATTCTATTGAGCAATCTGATTCGCCTAGTGTCGCGCCGCGATGATTCCGCCATCGGTTGGGGTGTGACAATCCTAACCTTGGTTTCGAGTGAAGACTATGTCTAACCCGATAAACCCCCGGAAGGTAAACCGAACTCAAGAGTATGAAAAGTGATGAAATGCTAAAATGGACTAACTCGAGTTATCGACCACCAAGTCCCACAACTATCAGGTATAAAGTAATTTATGTACTAAAACCCTCAAGTTATGAAGCTGAAATATTGTATACATGAAATAGCAGAGGCAAGCATATTGTGTAGATTACTAACATACTGTGTGTTAGTAAAGGACTACAAAATAACCGGACCCATCTTGGGTGGCTTAACAACCATATATGCCGTTACAGAAGACTCGGATTTCATAAGACGACTATATGTTGTTACAAAATAATGGATTTCGCAAAAGGCCTTTGTCTGATCAAAGTGCATCTAAAATCTTACAAATACTTTTTATGCTCCTAACCCAAAGTAAGTGCATCAGTTAAGCTTATCATGTACCTTTACTTCACTAAATAGGGTACCAACTTGTCCACAACCCAATCTTGAAGCAACCCCAACCTCAATCTGCAATTAAATACAAAAAAAATCAAATTCCCTAACCTCCTAGTTTCCCCCATATTCAGCAAAATGCAATTTTCCACTATCCAGAATGCTCAGAAACACATAAAAAACATATGACAAGTAAAATGTGAGTAAAATCGAGGCATGAAATAATCAACCCGTTTGAAACATAATCTTCAAGTAATCATATCCTCAAAGCCATGAATAAACCATATACACATATTAAGAAGATACCAATCACGCATAAACAACTATTGTATTATGACTCGACACACTAAAAACCAATAAAAAGTACAAAGTAAAACACATATCATTCGTATATTATCAAAACCACCATTCCACCATCCACATTAAAAACCCACCAAAAGGAAATAATTTCATGCACCACACAGATGACAACCTGGTGCACTAAGACTTTAACGTAATCCCACCCAAAGGAGAACAAAAAGAAACCACACTATAACTCCACTCCCAAAAAGCTTCACAAAATGTTAATAACCATCTACCCTCTTCAAAATAAATTGTAAAGATGCAGGTTAACAAGAAGAAAAGATCCAACAGTAGCTTAATCCCATCAAATAAAACCACCAGAAACAGTTACCACCCAACAGCTTAAGGACCCGATTTAAGGCATACGAAAACAGCACTAAAACAAACAAACTGAACCACCTAAACTTATTTACGAGTGGCGTATCTCAATACCACTGGGTCAAAAAACTTACTGGTCCGAATCACTATCATTCTCTCCCACGTTTTCAACACAATAATCTGGATTAAACCCGAGTTCTGCACATTTATCCCAGAAATATTTTCATTCGCCCTTTCACCAATCAACTTGGTCTTTCTTATTAACCACCTTTGTGTCACTTAAAAGCCGTTCAAGAATGCATTTCTTTTGGCTATCCGTAATCCCATAATCGTTATCTGTGTGTTTGTAACAACCCTCAAAGACACCTTAGAAAGAACCCTAACCGGAACCCTAAACGCGTACGACGAAAACCGAAACGAGAAATCAAAAATTTTGAATTTTGATGTTCCCGCGGGCCGCGACCAACGAAGAGAGATCTCTCGCGGGGCGCGAGAGACTCATCCCAATCCAGACACGTGTTACGCCACGTGTCCCTACACGTGTCGACCTTACGCCATGACTCAGCAACTTTCACACGACCTAAACTCCCTCGCGGGCCGCGAAGGAGAAGCAGATGTGCTTCGCGGGCCGCGACTCGCCCCAATGTCAGCCTATATATTTAGGTTTCCAGCTTCATTTCAAATCGTTCAATTCTTTTCTTTCTCTCAGCCTCTATTATAGCAAATAGTAGCTCGGTATTATACCCCTAAAACCCCGAAACTCTGCTCGTTATCAGGGTAATAACTCTAATCACGGACACGGTACTATATCCGATTGATCAAAACTGATCCAACAGATGTTTAAGTGCTGCCTATGTACGGCTATGCTATGTCATTCTTCGTGAGTTTTGATCTCGTGATTATCGTTAAAGTTGAAATGAGTTAATACGCTAATACGAGTTCCAGTGTATCTAGAAAACTCAATGATTAAGTAAACTTAAAGGTTAAGGAAACTTAATGATTAAGTAAACTTAATGGTTAAGGAAACTTAATGGTTAAGTAAACTTAGTAGTTAAGTAAACTTAACAGTTAAGTTAACTTAGTAATTAAGCAAAACTTAATGGTTATGTAAAACTTAGCAGTAAAGAAAACTTAGCGGTTAAGGAAAACTTAATAGCTAAGGAAACTTAGCAGTTAAGCAAGCTAAGTAAGTTAATCAGCTAATTACGTTATTTAATTAATCGGCTAAGTAAATTACTTGATTAAACCGTTAAGGAAAATTAATCAGTTAAGTAAGATTAATTCAGCTAAGTAAGATTAATTAATCAGTTAAGTAAGATTAATTAAGCTAAGTAAGATTAATTAATCAGCTAAGTAAGATTAATTAACTAAGTAAATTAAACACCTAAATAGATATACATGAAAATAGATATATATGAGGAAGGTGCAAGAGGATAAATATGTGGGTAGGAAGCTTTCTAGAAAATGTATAGGTAACTTCCTAGAAAAGTATATGTAATTTCCTAGAAAGTATATAGGAAACTTCCTAGAAATTTCATGTTTCCTACCTATAAATAAGAGCCTAGGAGTTCATTCTTTCTTGCTCATTCCTTCTATTCTTCTCTCTATACGTTGGTGTTCTAACCAATAATCACTGATATGATATTATGTCCAATCGATTCAGGAACCAACTAACGAATGCCAAAATGTTGTCTAAATAAGACTATACTTTGTGAATTTCGTTAAGGTTCTGATCTCGTGACCATCGTTAAGTTTGATTAGGTTTAACACTAATACGTATTCCACTCTGTTAAACTAAATGTTTAACTATCAGAAAACTCCAAACTATACACTTACAATCAAACAAGATGTTTAATCATTAGAAGATTCGGAACTATAAAGTAGATGCTTAGTTATCAGAAGGCATAGAATCAGGAGGCTTGTTTAATCAAAGACTATATGCTAACAAGGTGAGTCATTCTCTTTTTACCAAATTATTTGCAAAACCCTAAATGTTTTCCAGTTATACTTTGCATTGATTAAGTCTTTGCTAATCTTTAATTACTGGCAGTAAGTGGGGGTTTTGTGCACATTACTACTAACGATTTATCACTTTAGGTGGGCGAGACTAATTAGTGATACGTCCACAGTCATAGATCCGGTCGAGTGACAACTGAACTAGCTAATTATAAGATAGGGGCAAATATAAAAACTCTTAATGCTGTGAATTATAACAAATGTGTTTTGAACAAAATGAATGTACTCACCAGTATTTCCTGCTGACCAAATGTTTTTAAAACGCGTTTCAGGTAATTACAGTAGGTTGGAACAAGAGTGGCGAGACGGCACCAAAAGACTTAAAGAAGTGGCTTATTTTATCAAATAAATTAAATTAAATTAAACGTTGTTTTACGTATTCGGGTATATCCCATATTAAAGCTGCCTTTCAAAACATGATTTTATCCCATCTATTTAATAAATAAAATTTGGTATTTTCTAAACTCTGATATTTTTCCTAAGTCACGGTCCTGATGAACATTTCCGCTGCAATGTTTTTAAAATAACCACTGGTACCACTTGACTGCTCGCGACTCCCGTCCAGGGTGGGGTCGGGGGTCGTGACAGTGTTCCATAGGACTAACCTTGCACCAATTTGGGAGGATACGACCCGGGTCAATGGTTTTCTGGAGGTTTTTAGTGCAGGTAAAAACTTCATCATTTAATGGGTCACGGTGGTAAAGATCCATAGGCTCTTCGACAAGTGTAAAACTTGTAATGCTAGCTGGGATATCCAAGACCAAAAACCTGTTCGAGACAACCACTTGGGACTGATTTGAGGGGGCTTTAAGAGTCGGTTTCGGGTTTAGGTTAACTTGGAATAATAGGGGTACCCTCTGTATCAAGACTTGTACCTTTCTGAGTTTGGTCTCCAATATCCATCGATTGCACAAAACCATCCAAAATAGAAATAATTCTGAATCAAGGTTTTTTCTTCTAAATCCATACCCCCATTAACATCTACTTGCTTCGTTATATTATGGGACAGAACCGGCTCTTTATTTGCTAAACAAAAGACCAGGTTTCATCCACAAACTCACGCACACTAAGATTAGAAAGCAAGGGTCTGTGCCAGACATTAGGCGAGTTTTTTTTGTTGGGCTATATCACCAAATCAGCTTCTTTGACACATGAGGGGTTTTGAACACCACTTGAAAGATTTTCAGACATAAGGGAAAGGAAACACCGCAAGTTGAAAATGACATAGGTCAAATGTGGTTGAAATGCAAACATTCCAACAGTTTGACAAAAATACAAAATTTAGGGTAAATTGAACAAGAGATCTAGATTAAACTCTATGAAAAGGCTGTTATTATTGATATCATTTATATTTGCAAAGTATTAAAGATAAATGGTTCTATACAACCTGCATGCTTGTTTTTCTATCAAAACTAATGTGACATCCGACTTCACAAAACTTTGAGGTTTTTCCTATAACAATGCAGTCGATTAGCTCACACGGGGAGGCGGGTGGGCGTCCTATCACACAACCATGAGTTGATTTGAAGTTTTTTCTGCTGTAACCAAGTGTAGATAACTTGTGGGCGACATTTATCGTTAAAAACAGCCCCGCAAGCAAAAACTGAAAAGGTAAGAACATATATTATCCTTCCTATTTCTGGATGGCTGTCTCCCAACAACACCGTGAGTACAAGTGACACCTGTAGAATACAAGCAACACACACAAGATATTTGGGGATGTGATGATGTGTTGAAAAGAAACTCACTTGCTGCACGGATAGAAACCTCAAAAATCCGACGAATGTGACTGTGGCTACACTTGATTCAGACTTCAGGCTTTGTTTGCCAATGGCAACAAAGATGAATGTTCCCATAGTTTTCTAGCATAGTTTGACAAGATCATCGACTCAATCATCAACTGCATGTATAGCTTCAAGGTGTGTACCATTCTTAATCCCGTTCAAAAAGAAAACCATCATCGGACAAGCAACAACACAAACAATAACCTCCAAAAGAAAAAACCGAAGGGTGACTCCTCTGGAGAATAGTGTTATGACCATAAGAACACAAGTTGTTCATTGTATACCTTTGCATAGCCAGTACCAGTAAAGTAGCAAACAATAGCAGAAGGAAAGTTATCTCATTGTCTGTGGAACACATTAACCAAGACTTGTCCGAGACACTCTACAGTTAGGTTAAGATTAAATTAAATCTTAATCAATGAAATGCGCAAACATTGCAACCTAACAGCTAAATCAAAACATCAATTACACGGATTGTTGTAATAGAAGTTAGATCTGATCAAGTTTCAATGACAAAAACCTAATTTAGATATAATTTATTAACAAAAAAGATTGAACTTCAGAGAAAACATCAATTAAGCAGACTTATGTAATATGAACTAAGGGCTATTCAAATTTCAATGAAAAAACCTAGTTTCGAATAAAAAACAAGTTGAACAACAAAGAAAACAATGATCGAGCTAAGATCTACTCACTTTCAATGAAAAACCTAAGTTCGAACAAAAAATGAGTTGAACAACAATGAAAACATCGATCGCACTAAGATCTATTTAGATTTCGATTAAAAAAAACTAATTTCAAACAAAAAACAAGTTGAACAACAGAAAACACCGATCGAACAGTTAAATTGAGCATATCATCATCAATTACACAGAAATCGACTGATTAAATAGCTTGAATTTTATCAATCTAGTGTAATACGAACAAAAAACAACGAATTTCGTCAACAAAAACATCAATTCATGAAAATGAAAATACCTCTGGAAACCCTAACGGTCGGACGCCTGACATGTTTTGCTTCCCACGAAAATGATTCAAATGATTCCGATTGTGTTAGTTTGTTGGTTTTGTTGGGTGTTTTTGAACAAAATGACTGGAATGCCCCTCGAATTCTCCGGATCGGAAAATCCATGATAAGAACTAGAGAGAGCTTAATTGAACAGAACAGCAAGTAGAGAGAGTTTGTTTGTTTGAGGATAAGGGAGAAGAGGATTAGATTATATAATACAGTTCACTAATTAAATTACTAAATTGCCCCTAATTCTAATTTTCGCTCATTTTAGTCTTTTTAGTTTCGTTTATTTAATCTCAAAAAATATTTTTGATGTTAAAATTAAAAGAGTTAGTAGTTCTATATATTTTTAGTATGAAATAATAATTAATGAATTGGTAACAATTATGTAGTGGTAAAACTAAGTAAATGATAAAATTAAAAATATAAGTAGTATGATTAAAAGAGTTAGTAGTTAGTAGCATGATCAAAGAGTTAGCATGGGTTAGTAATGTTAGACATGGTAATAATATGTTAGTTAATAATATTATCTAGGTTAGGCATGAATAATAATAAGAAGTTAGATAATATAATAGTAATTAGCAATGAGTTAGTAATGTAATGACCATATTATAGAGGTAGGATAAATGTCATCCATTGTACCCCTTTGTTACACCAAGAATCATCAACTTAGGTGATGATCTTGGTTGGTCATGTAAAAAATATAAATGACATACAATAATGGAAGTTTGAAAGTTATAAAATAAAACCCACGATTGGTCCTTATTTTGGTGATGCACCATCTCTGTTTACCATTGCAAACATTTGGTGACATTCCATAAGGATTTCTCCAATATGGGGAAATATGAAGACACAAAGAAAAACAAGAAGAAGAGAAGAATGTGAAAGGAGATGGAACTCACTTTCAAGATGAAGGAAGAATTCTTTGAGAAATGGCAAAGAAAAGTGGTGGAATGAGTGGGTATTTATAGGTGAGAGATTAGGGTTTAAGGTGGTGAAACAAATATGGAAAGTTGAAAATTGGCTCATTTATATATTTTTTTTTATTTTTGGGCCTAATGTCATGGGCTTGTTTGTTTTATACATTTCTTTTTTTTTTTGTTATTTGTATAAATTTTAGTTTCTAACATAATTTATAAACATAGTATGACACAATAGTCGATTGATTGGTTCTCGAATATCGAATTTACACAATATAAGTTGGTTTTCGAATGATTTAAACGTGTTTTGATGCTTATACGAATACACCTATGTTTTATTGAATAATTATTGAGAAAAAAATATATAAAAATAAAATGAATTCCATTATGATCATAAGTCTCGGATTACAATGGTTGAATACGAAAACACATAAACAAATAATACAATAATTGCGGAATGTTACAAATCTGGGGATCTTTTGACACAAGTTGGGGGAGCTGAGATGAACATGCAAATCATATTATCATTACGGGTGCACACGTAATAATATTTGGGGTGCATGTGAGTCCCAGTGAGACCTAGCGAGCGTAAAGGATTCTGAACCATTATCCGACATAATTGAGGACATAACTATCTCTAGGAGCCATAGCGATGAATGACTCCTACTCAATCTTGATCTTCACTCTTTCCACTCTTCTTGTGAATGTAGAATCATGAGTGGACGTGGTGGCGGTTGCGGCGGCGGACGTGGCAATATTGTCATGTCTCAAGTGGAGCTGACGGATCTCATTAACACACGCGTGGCAGAGGCCTTAGCAGCTCAGCAAGTTGGTCAACACACGAACCAGAATCAGAACAATCAGCTCGTCTGTACTTTCAAGACGTTCATGGATAGCAAACCACAATCTTTCAGTGGGACTGAAGGAGCGGTGGGACTCCTGCGTTGGTTCGAGAAGGCCGAATCAGCGTTTGCGATGTGTAACTGTCCGGCCATGGACAGGGTGAAGTTTGCTTCAGGAACCCTGGAGGATGGTGCCTTAACTTGGTGGAACGCCCAAGTTCAGATGCTTGGAATTGAAATGACGGATGCTACAACTTGGGATGACTTCAAGGATTTTGAGCGTGGTACACTACCAGAGCGTGGATTATTCATTTGGCACACAAGATTACTTACAACGGATTATGCGTTTGGCACACAAAATTACCGATCAAGAGGTTGAACGTCGTACACTATTAGAGCGTGGTGCTGTGACCGCTCCTGCCACTGACAACAAACGATAGTGGAATGACTTAGACAAGGCCTCCAACTCCGGCCAGCAACAAAAGAAGGTTCACAACAACAACAATCGTAACTTCAACCGGTCTTCTTCTGCAAATCAGAACCAAGGCACCAATCAGAATCAGGGTTCATTCGCGGGAAATAAACCAAAGTGTAACAAGTGTAACTACCATCATCATGGGCAGTGCATAGCTCCGTTTTCGAAGCAGCATCAGCAACAGTAACAGTCGTGACAGCAACAGAGGCAACAGCCACAGCAGCATCAGGGTAATCGAAAGGGGTGCTTTCAGTGTGGAAGTGAAGGTCACTTCAAAAAGGATTGCCCACAGCTAAACCAGAACGCCAACAACAACGGAAACAACAACAACACCAACAACGTCGAGAATCACAACAATAACAATGGTAACAACGGTGGAAATGGTGCTCGTAGGAGAGCATTCACTATTGGTGCAGGCGACGCCAGGAATGATAACAATGTTGTGACCGGTGCGTTTTGTGACAACCCGTGCTTTAGAGCCTTTCACCGCACCCTGGTGTAACCTATACGAACTTTATATGACAAGTTAGCGTATAAATTATATTGAATATTTATGAGTTGTGTGTACGTGATATGTGAAATGTTAAATGCGAACGTGGTTGGTAGTGTAATTTAGTCGCATAAAGGTTCGGGTCACACACTTTATTCCTAGTCGCACACTTCTCTTCCTGTTAATTAAATAACCCTCGGCCCAGTCTCCTTGAGCCAACACGATGGGTCCAGCTTACCTGATCCAGCTTATACACGCACGTTATATTGAGAGTGGTCAAGTGATTTTCCCTACATGGATCGAACTCCTTTGATTAGGAATCAGGATAGTTTTGATTTAGTTTTGATTATATAGTACAATGGGCCGGTTACCACATTTATCATGCACACTCAATCCGAGCCCCCTTTGATCATTAGAATTGGCAGCCATTTACTTGGGCTTAAGCCCATTACCTTGGCCAAAGATAAACAGCCCAAGCTTATGAAACCCATAAGAAAACCCACACGCAACATATATGCCCACACCCCCTTTTCATGCAATTTCCCTTCTCCTGGCACAAACACAAGACGCAAACCCTAGCACCGATTCTCTCTCTCTCTGGTCGACGATAACATCATTCTGGGCGGAGTTCTTGCTTCGGTTCATCGTCCCTTCTGCAACGGCAGCCATCAATGGCACCCTTATTCACGGCTGCAATGTAACATGACCCGTCGGAGACACGAAGGCGTCGGGGGAAGCACTCGAAGCTCTCCTCCTCTCGACTCGGTTCTCTCTCTCTCTCTCTCACAGACACCTGGTTAGTATTATCAGCACCGAATTAATTCCCACTTTGTGCATATACCGGCTGTGATGTCTCTCTCTCTCACAGACACCTGCTAGCATGATTTCTGATTGCTTGTACCCTTGGTCCCGTTAGTGATCATATGTGATGTAATTACGGATCAGTGGTGATTATTAGTGTGGTGAATATGTCACGGTATATTGCTAACAAATTGTTAATCGGTAGGCTTGAGTTGTGTATCATGCCAATGAATTGTATTAGTTATGTATGTGGGTTGTTAACAGCATGATTAATAAGTGATGTGATAATTTACAAATATGTGACAAATAATAGATAATGTTTGCTAACTGATGTAAATGGGAAATTAGAGTTCTTGTCAACCGAACATGCTGCTTCAATTATTCTGTTATGCGCACATACATGGCTGCTTATGGATTAGATTCATGATTGTGAGGATTAGAGAATGATGATGATGAACTGTAAGTTCTTGATGTCAGTGTTAATGATTGACTGAATCCATGGAGAGTGGATTGATCGTGTGAATGGAAGGTGGTAATTGAATTTGCTGTGTAACTGATACCCCACATTATTATTCTTAGAGGATGAGTTTTAATTAAATGGTAATATACAAATGTATATGCATCGGTTATATATATAAATTGAAAAATGCATGATTTGAAATTTAGGTATTGGATAAATTTGTCTCTTCCGGTTTGATGTAAATGGAAAAGTTGTCATGATTGCACAATTTTAGATGCGGGGACTACTCACAATAGAGAACATAATTATCACATCCTCTTTCTGGTCGCACAGTGGGAGATGAGTTGCACATGTTTTTCTTTTGGGCATACAGATCTTTGATTGGGCCACATGGTTCCCTTGTGTGGACTAACAAATCATCTGGATTGTGTATAAAGACTAATCGCACACTACATTATGCATTTGGTAATCGTTATCTTGTCGCACATCTTGACTGCATATTCCTATGATCGACGAAATAATCCTTAAAGTGTTTATGTGAAATATGAATTGGTGATGTGAACTTATATATATAACTTAAGTACCTTTTATGTGATTATATGATGATGATTAGCTCTTATGGTCCGTGTTATGTAATGTGTATTTCTGGTACGCTACTGGTGTATTGTAAGAATTGGGTATGTGATCTATGGGTATGCGAAACTAATTGGTAATGGTAACTGTACTAGGATTTGGATGACCAACGCGAAACAAAGTAATATAACATACCGAGCAAATCCAAGGTGAGTTCACTACATTCGAGCATGCGTCCCAGTGGTTGGGGACAGTCAGTGGGTATCCCGTTGAGGGATAAGTCTTTTGGGTAAAAACGGGTATATTGGTTAATATTCTCACCTATCATTTTTGTAAGTCCCTTATTATGTTACCTGGAGGGTAGCGGGTATTAGTTGGTAGCGCTACTTAGGTTTGGCACCCTCACACCGCTCCTAGATAGGACGGATGTGAACTAATGACCCAGTCGTGGCCCAGTACTAGATAGGAGTACGTGGGAAGGGCAGTCATGTATTTCAGGAGCCGTCTTGTTCGGAATTGAGATATTAACAATATTACTTGCATTGGTTATTGAACTGTTTTACATACAACTGGTAACAAACGTTTTCTAAAACTGTGAACTCGCCAGCTTTGTCTGATACACTTGTTACATGCTCGCAGGTCGTTAGGTACTTGGGAACAGGAACTTGCTGGCTGGAGGGCGTGAGTGGTCATGGTTGCATTGATGAGTTTATTTGTCAAACATTTATTTACTATGGATGTTTGGAAAGTATTTACATTATGTTACGTTAACGCTTCTGCTGAACTTGATGGTTTTCGAATTACGTATGTTTGGATTTTATTACTATTAAATGATGAAACTTTATTTTAAACTTATGGATTCAATGTAATTGGTGGCTCATTACTAGTGGTCACACGCCTAACAGGGATATTCCCTAAGTGGTAATTTGAGGGTGTGACACGTTTTCTGTGAACAATATTTTCGTTTCTGTTTTTATCGATTCTGGTGCCGATTGGAGTTATGTGTCCTTGAAATTCAATAGACTGTTAGGATCGACCATAACACCTCTGGAAACTAAACACATTGTAGAGTTAGCTGTGGTCAACTGATTGAAGCATCTCGTGTCCATGTCAGGTGCAAACTCGATCTTCTAGGTCAAGTGTTTGACATTGACCTCCTTCTTGTTACTCTTGGTAGCTTTGACGTAGTCGTCGGTATGGACTAGTTGTCCAAACACTGAGCTGAAATTCTCTGTAAAGAGAAAATGGTTCGCATTCTGCTCCCTAGTGGAGATTCTTTGTCTGTTCAAGGTCACCAGAGTGGTGCTACAGTTGGCATCATTTCAGCTATGAAAGCCCAGAAGTGCATACAGAAGGGTTATCCTGCTATACTAGCCCTCGTTACCGATAATCAACTCAAGGAGAAGAAAATCGAAGACATTCCAGTCGTTCGTGATTTTTCCGATGTTTTTCCTAAGGAACTTCCAGGACTACCTCCACATCAACAGGTGGAATTTCAGATCGAACTTACCCCTGAAGCAGCTCTGATTGCTCGTGCTCCTTATCGCCTTGCAGCGGGAGAGTTGCAAGAACTGTCCAACCAACTTCAAGAACTGTTGGATAGAGGTGCACTACAAGAAAAGTGACCATTAAGGACTAAATTATGAAGGACTAATCTATCAGTCTCGGATACATGGTATTTGGGACTACTTTATCAGTTACTGATTATATCAGAGACTGAATTTTTTGTGACTGATAATCAGTCCCTAATACTTTGACTACCTATTTGAGACTAATTCTCAGTCACAAATACGTCTGTAAAAAAAATTTGAGGGAAATTTATTGGTTACTAAAATTCAGTTCCAAATAAGTTCCCTCACTAATAAAAATGGCGCCATTTTATTGGTCACCAGTATTTAGTCGCTGAATCATGAAGGACTGATCTTTTAGTCTCGGATATATGGTATTTGGGACTAATTAATCAGTTACTGATTGTACATATAAAATGACAGCAATGGAATGCCAATCCCCCGGTTTGATTTGTAAAGTCTCTATTCCTTGGTAATCAAATTAAATACTTATTTTTTGTGACTGGTGTTTTGTTACTGATAATCAGTCCCTAATACTTTGACCACTTATTTTATACTGAATTTCAGTCACAAATATGTCTATCAATATTATTTTTTGAAGGAAACTTATTGGTTACTAAAATGCAGTCCTAAATAAGTGCCACGGTTAGTAAAAATGGCATTATTGTATTGGTTACTAGTATTTAGTTGCTAAACCATGGAGGACTAATCAATGAGTCTCGGATACACGGTACGTGTGAGTAATTTATTAGATGATAATTGTATTATAAATCGATTATTTTTGTGACTGGTGTTTGTTAGTGATATACGGTCCCTAATATTTTGACCACTTATTTGAGATTGAATTTCAGTCACAAATATGTTTGTAAAAATATTTTTTTGGAGACAAACTTATTGGTTATTGAAACCCAGTCAATCTAATTTGGATTAGGTTCAAAATATATAGGGTGGGGTTCTAGAGTGAACAGTAGTGTATTTGTGAACTGCGTGAACAAATCCTGGCCATTGATTTACATTATCAAATCGTAAAATACACTAGTGTATCCTGGCCATTGATTAGACTTGTGTATTGATAATCAAGAACTAGGATTAGTTCACTGGTGTCCACAATTAAGGGGTTGTTCACAAATGAACCTAACCCTATATATATATACACACACACACGGTCAGGATTGAGGGAAAACGATGAAAAGTGTGAGAATGATAAGAACGATTTTGGTGTTGACATGTGGCATTGATGCTAACTTACACTAAGGGTAACATTGTCAAAAAACCCACTCACATGAACTGGGTGTTCAAATAAAAACACCATAAAAACACCAAATTCAAAAAAACGTCATGAAAATACCCAGTTGAAAACGCCATAAAACACCCCGTTCAGAAAAACACCATGAAAAACTCAGTTGAAAACGCCATAAAAAACTCAATTCAGAAAAACGCCATGAAAATACCTAGTTAAAATGCCATAAAAACACCCAGTTCAGAAAAACACCATGAAAAACTCAGTTGAAAACGCCATAAAAACTCAGTTCAGAAAAAACGCCATGAAAATACCTAGTTAAAAACGCCATAAAACACCTAGTTCAAAGAAACGCCATAAAAACCCAGTTCATTTTTTTTTCGAAAAGTATATCAATAGTATACTCGTTGGAAAGATAAAAACGTTGAGTTTTATGGTGTAATTTTTTTAGAAAAATAATCACGTATAAAAAAGTTATTGGCGTTTAAATATGATGGGGAAAATGACATGTGATTAGCATGTGCACCCTTGTTTGGATCTTCCAATTTTACCCCTCCTGGTAGTTATAAGGTTCCCATTATTTACAAAAATGTCACCGCATCATCTTAGCCACAAATCACAAAGATCTTATGGCTGAAAATCGTTCTCATTGTTCTCACACTTCAAATCGTTTTCTCTTGATCTCATTCTTATAAAACTCGAACACATTTAGGTTTGGTTTCCTTCCGACATAACGTGTTCGATGTTATACATAACGTGTAAGGGTTTGCAAACATCGAGTAAGTTTTTTTATACTTTTTAAAGACAAACGGCACACTTTGCAATCTGATGTTAACATAAAAGACGAATTTTGTAATTAACTCTACAAAAACTGATAAAATGTTATACAAATTGTTCAATAAAATTCTTATTATCAATTTTTTCCAACAAATAACATGCTTTCTATAGCATTGTAATTACCCAAAGTAATAGTAATTTTTTTTTTCAAATTTAAGGGCCTTTAGTTCTAAATTAATAATTTGTGTTTATATAATTCTCATAACTCTTTATTTTACAATAAATTCTTTTTTTCTTTTCGTATAGATTTGTGTTCCGTGAAATGGGTTATGATTTTTTTCATTTTTTTATTTTTTAATGGCAAATCAGTGATCACATCTAATGCAAAAATCCACACTACTTATCTCCAATGAGACTAGAACCCTCCCCATTAAGGAGAGGGATACAAGTGCAACAACTTGATATATAGGGCTACAAGCGCTTGTTGTGAAACGGGTTATAATTGATGCCACTACAAAAGGATTTAGTATAGAGTATACATAAAGACAAAAAAAAAATAAGCTTCAAATTTTCAAGTCAAAACTCCAGTATGCATAGGCTCATCACGCTATTGAACCGAATTTGAGTTCAACCGAACGCCTTAAGGTTGAGTTCAACCCTAGTCAAGCTCAGGCTTGTTTACAGTTGTAACTTCTGCTTGTTATGACCAACATTTTCGTTTCTTTTATAATCAATTCAATATCATTTCTAGCCAAAATTGATGGGTTTTGTAACTATCTATGTGTTTTAAGAACATCTATAGTTTTACCAATACATTTGTATAAGTTATAAACATCGTGTTACTAAATGCAGTATCATAGCATATTAACAAATACAACAGACTACCTCATGTTGCTGAATCACTCATCCCACTCTTATGCAGCAAATGGCTACCAGGTTTCACTGCAGTGGCGAGAATTTGATCGTGTTCTATTCGACACAAACTATCGCTCAGTAAGTTTCATAAATAAGAATGTTGAATTAGGAGAATGACCTCCAAATCATAAATAAGAATGTTGAATTAGGAGAATGACCTCCAAATCATGATATATATGTATATATAAACGATCAATCTTGTGATAATTGCATCTCCTTAATAGCATGTTTGATCTGAAGGGCAGCTCTAACAACATCACCTCGAGTTATAAGTCCAACCAGCTTGCCATCATCATCGACGACTGGAAGTCGACGGTACTTTGTTTCAAGCAACAACCTAGTATGCAAATAAAAAGAACGTGTATAATGTGGCTCTCAACATATAGAGAATAAAATATACCTATATATAAAAGAAACAAGTGCAGATCCACAATACCTTACAGCATCCTCAAGATTTGAGGTTTCGTGAACGACAAGTGGAGCAGGTGTCATCAAATCTCCGACAACTTTCCCGTCAGTTTTACCAAGTAATTTCTGTATCTCATTGAAAGTCTGCAGTGGAAATAAATAAATGGATGTGTATGATTTATCTTGAATTTGCTATAAGTAAGAGGAGATTATTTGACGTACTTTCCAGGAACTATCAACATCAGGAAACAAAGCTGTGTCGCTGTGAGTACCACCTGAAACCAATGAGAATGCAAGTAGTCAAATATAAATGTGCGGGAAAAAGAATGACAGGCTATAAAGCTACAATTCAAAAGCTTCAGGAACAAAAGAAAAAGTGCAGAGGTTCATAAACAGAAATATAAAAGATAAAGAAAGGAAAATAAATATGATTATTGAACCTTCATGGTTAATTTATTTCCATTTTCATGTCTGACCAATATTTATTAATAGCGTACTTAAAATCAGAATAAATAGATTTCATGCTTCGTGTTCCGTTGAGATGAAATTTCACAAACCCAAGAGGGCATTTGGTTTCTCGCTTGAATTCAATGAAATAGGAATCTGAGTTTCCAATTCTAGCCTGTTTCATTTGCAAAATTCATTGGAATTGGAATCCGAATTCAAAGGATAACAGTCTTTTTATAAAATAAATTTAAGTAGAATAGAATTGGAATGAATTCCATTATATTATATTCTTTCGAGTAAAAGAAATCAAGATCCCTTGCAAATTGTGAAAAAAGGACCACCCCTATCATAGCCGTCCCTTCACCGCTATCATATACCAACTTCTTTAGCAAATTAACAAACTAAACATAATTATTTTGTTGACCAAAGGCATCACAAAGTCCAATCCCTTTGACATTCAATTTCAAATTTTCAATACCGTTCAAAAATACTCCATGAACCAAACACCCCCTAAACTCCCAAAGTTCATGCTCTATTATTATTTGATAGCAGTGCGTACTTAAATTATATGAAATAATTTAACTCGATATTTCTTTAGTTTGTGAATAGGGATGACAACTAAACAGAAAGTCCTTAATATTTTCTTTAGTTTGTCTACTCGCTTGTGTAAAATGTAAGAGAAACAGACATACAAGTTTTGCAACATATGTGACAATACCAAGTGGTTATGATTCTTTGAGCATTATCTAGGGTTTCTTAAGACAAATACTTCAAAACAATGATGTTGATTCCAATATAGAAAACAATATATACAACTAGGACAGCTTAACAGTTTGATAGACTTGATTTTGGTTGTTAAGAACGATAAAGATTAAAAAAATAATTTGTCACAACCAAGAAATGTCGTCAAAAGATTAAAGTCTGTATGATCCAAACATTGAAGACTAAATGATCCCAAAAAAGGACCAGATGATCCCTAATAAAAGACTAAATGCACTCAACTTCAACTCTTTAAAAATGGCTTTGACGTATGTAAGCATTATACAAGCAAGGAGGTTGCTCGCATACCATAACATCCAAGTTTTGAAATTGACAAAAACGATTTTGGCTGATACACAATGAAGAAACCTCATCATTGAGCATGGGCTTGTGAGTTGTGACTCCCGGCCACATTTTCATACAAGACTACACTTTGCTAAAGAGTAATAGATAGCATTGCCTCTTATGAAATATCGCAAACTAAGACTAGAATACTTGAACATACTTAACAGATTGCTATTAAAATTTTAAACATATAGTTCAATAATTAGCAAAAGGGTATTTATACTTATCAGAAATATCATCCAACTTTTTTAAACTGAGGTTCAAGGAGTACAAAACTATACCTGAAATTGAATCAAGCGCTAACAAGTCATAATCTGAAACGACACCGACCTGGAGAGATTTACAAAAAGAATATACTTTAATAATTCAATGACTTCATATCATCGAAAAAAATAACTTACACTACCAGCCCTATTGTTGTACCTCAAGCTACAAAAAGATAGACTAGGACAAGAAAAGAACATACCAAATTCCAATCAGCATCAACCACTGGAAAGCCTGTAATTCTTTTCTCCACTAGAATCTCTAGTGCTGTTAATACAGAATAGAAAACTGAGATGTTATATCTGATATGTAAATTTACAATAGCAAAACTTCAATATTTTTGCATACCCTTGTCAACAGGTGTTGATGTTTCTACCACAAGTAAGTTGGCTTTTCTTGTCATAAAATCTGCAACTGTGTATATTCCATCTCTGGGCTGCAAATTCGTATACCAAATCAGTAAAAAGAGTGATAGGAAGTGATATGCAGAATAAGTTAACGCCTGCAATCACCTAAGCATGCTCAAAAGTAGTTATACTTAAACTAATATAGTTTAAATATAATATTCCCCAATAAGCAGGTGAACACTGATTGCTGATATATATGAAACCCTAAAACGGCCGCGCTTGCTGTTCACTCAAAAGGCTAAAATTTCTCAACTTTTGAGGCACCATAGTCATATCATGTATATGCCCTAGATAAGCAAGACAGAAGAAAGAAGATGGTATATGCTGTGAATTATTTCTACCTTACTCCTGCTTCACTCTTGCCTATATTTGTTAGGTTCAGATTTCAGAACAATGTTTGTCACCCAACTCAGACATAGATGTCAGTATTGTGCCATAAGATAGAAACTAAATTATTCTTGTACATGGATAAAAGATACATCTACTAAGGAACATACATGAAATTTTGGCCTCTTATATAGGCTACAAGTTACAACTGCAACCTCTTTATTTCCGGACTTGAGCGCTATAGCACACTCTTTAAGGAATTGAGTTTTTTTTACAGAAGAGAGCTACAAAACACTCAACGAATTCAGTTTACTAACTTTTCCACATTACATCAATCTGGACGCATTTCTATCCTCTCTAAGCTCATCCCTTGTAAACTAGTTTATTCTTCTAACAAGATATAGTATTCTAATATAAATACTTGTAGTCTGCAAATACAATCGAATTCTTCTAGTCAACTCACAAGGTCAATAAACTCAGTGTTGCATAGTTAAGACATTTGTCAATTGTCGGAGAACAATATCAAGTATTTTTTTATAGTTCTAATAATACTAGTCACTGCAAGCTTCTAATACATCTGGATCTGATTCCCTAACCTTCACCACTATAGCTAAAACAATTTCTGATGAAAAATAAGAGCGGCCAAATGCATCCCACAGCAGCACAACAGCATCATACTAACATGAGCTTTTAATATGCCAATTGCTCACGAAATACCTTACGATTTCTATCCTCTCTAGCTCATCCCATGTACACTACTTTATTCTTCTGACAAGATATAGCATTCTAATCTAAATACTTTCAATATGCAAAAACAATCTGATTCTTCAATCAACTCACAAGGTCAATAATTCACTCATTCATAGTTAGTCCTTGTAATTTGCCGGAAAACGAGATACTAAGTATTGTACCAAATCCTGATTCGACTTAAACTAGCCACTGCAAGCTTCTAATACATCTAGTTCTAAACTTCTAATTCCCTAACCTTCACCACTATAACCACCACAAGTTCACATTAAAAATAATATCCACCAAATGTACTGCAAATCATCATATTGTACCAAATCCTGATTCGACTTAAACTAGCCACTGCAAGCTTCTAATACATCTAGTTCTAAACTTCTAATTCCCTAACCTTCACCACTATAACCACCACAAGTTCACATTAAAAATAATATCCACCAAATGTACTGCAAATCATCATAACCACAACATACTAACATAAACTTTCAAAAAGCCAATCGCTCTCAGAACACCTTACGATTCCTAATTTTTTTCATAAACTTTATCCCTAACTCCATCATTCACATGTAAACAAAACAAAAGCTACACGTCACTTTACATTTCTACAACAGATCTAAGAAAAATGAAAGTGAACAGCGTACACGATATCCAAAACGGCACAATTCAAAATACAACAGATATAAAGCATCTACAATTTCTCACAAGATATACATCATACAAAAGCAAATTATTACCGTTGTAGAATTAGTCGAATAAGCAGCAACAGAACGAACAGCTGGCAAACCGCTCCGATCGCGATCGGAAAACCGTCGTGACGAAAAAGTAGAATCAAATTGCGTCCGGTGAAAACCTAGAGTCTGTGAGGATGAAGACGGTAACGATCGGTGCTGTACGGATGTAACGACGCCGGAGATACAGGCCGCCGGTAGCATGATCGAGTTCATTGTGAGATTCGAACACGATGAATAGAGAAAAGTTGCGTGTGTATGTGAGTGTGTGTGTGTGTGTGTGTGAGAGAGAGAGAGAGAGAGAGAGAGAGTTACATTTTGCGTGATGAAGGTGTGAAATTATGAATGTGGTTGAACGGAGAATCGTGAAAGTGGCCCAAAGGGTCGGTGATAATTCAAACCGTCTAGAAAAGTTTGTTTCGTTCACGGTTAAATGACCGCCTTCGGCGTTTCCCAATTTTGACTTTTTAATACTACAATCTTGACTTTAAAATAACATGGTCAATGTTAATCTCATTAGCGATAGTGATCTTTTTGGAAATTATTCACGAATGTCTATCATATGTTGTTTTAACTGGGTTTACGCTAGAGAGCCCCCTCGCACAATTGATCCTCAATTTAAACCACTCAATAAAAAACCCCTATCACTCATACTCGAACTTGAGACCTTGAGGAGAAAACTCACGCAGAACTTAAATACCCATCGTTAGCGATAGTGATAAACGAGGTGAAATTATACTACTAGTGTACATTTTGATAACAAGAGGGTAAACAATAAACTTGGGTGAATCAACTCAGATTGACGTAATTATGAACAATAGCTCGGTTTTTTTTAGTTTTAGAGTGCTCAAGCACGCTCGTTTTATCTCTAAAGCCCAAAATCAACTTTTTATTAAGTATATATTTAACTGTTTTTATTTGTATGTATTAAATAACTTTTTTATTTTGTAATAATATTTTAAACTTATAATGAAATATATGTATTTTGTTAATTTATTCATATGTAAACGTACTTAATAAACTCATAAGCCTAGTCTATATATGATGCTTAAGCTCTAAGGAGAGTAAGGGTGGTATCACTTGCAAAAATTCTATCACTCATAAACATTCAATCAAGTTTCACCATGTTATCAACCATTTTTCCATCACTCACATCCTTTTTTAGTGGCAATGGTCATCACTCACAACACCCACCAATAAACCCTCACACCCCTCACATCCATTTATCACTCACACTCCCATCACTCGTTGATTTTATCACGGACTCATGGCTATCACTCGTGAATGTTGTTGGTGGCGGTGGAAGTTTTGTTTGTTTCACGCGTTGAATTTGGCTATCACGGGGGATAACGTATCCGCCCCCACTCCCCTAAGGGGCATTAAGAGGCTGCCTCTAAATTGGTCAGATGTTAGTGTGTTTGATTTGCTAAAATGTTCCCTCTTAATGAATCAATTAGACCACGGGGTGTGGAGGAGGGTAGTTCTTAATGGATGGTCTGTCACGTAGGCGTCCACGTAAACGTGTGTAGGGATGAGCCAAAAGGGATATATAAATATGTATGTATGTATGTATAGTTGTGTGTTGGATAAATAAGTGAGGGCCGGCTTCAACGTCTAGAGGAGGACAGAGACGACCCGGGGGGTGTGCAGGCCGTCGCCGCTCCTCGACGCACCGGGGACGAGCCTTAGCCTCTTAGTGGTTCAGTTTTAAAAACATGTTGAATGAAAACTATGACAACTATACCTTTTGATCTATCAAACGCCACTTTTAACCTCACAACCCACACGCTCTAGTCCTTCAACCCCGCCAGTTTCTCCCCTCATGCCAGCTGGCCACTGCCACCACCCTGTTGGAACTGATCTTTTCATAACTCAAAAGTTGGAGGATGCTAAATGTTTAGTTTATTTTAGGTGGAATATTTAGTATTTATGATAGTTTTATTTTATTTAATTTTCTTATAGGAGTATGTTACTTGTTCTCTAAAGAGGTTGTTTTGTATAAATAGGATCATAGTTTAGGGTTTATGTACCTTCAAATTATCAAAGAGTTTTTTTTTTTTGTTAAATCCATTGTTTGATTAAGTTGAAGAATGTCTCGTTTCCAACAATTGGTATTAGAGCGGGTTATCAATTTGGGAGGTTTGCAGGTGCAACCATGCAAGAGGGTTTGTTGATCAAACAGTAGCAGCAGGTTGTAGTGATCATGGTTGTGATCAACAACAGCAAGACTATATCAATCAAGGAGCAGTGATTGCAGGCTTGATTAAAGAAGAAAACCCATGTGTGGTGTAGTACTAGATCGGATCAACAAAAGACTTCAAAGGTGGTCAAGTAGCGGGCTTGATCAAGGTAGAAGAGAAAAGATGTTGCTTTGTTTGTGGTTGATAATTCAAGTGTTTGGACAAGTTTTGGGTGTGAAGCCAAAGAAGTCAGAAAACAGGGAGTGTGGTGTTATATTGGTTGCAGCATAGGTGTTGATACAAAGCGAACACAAGAGACCGAGCATTAAGACCGTGGGGTATGGTGGGGCGGGGGTTGGGCTTGGGTTGGGGCATTAGTTGACACGTGGCTTGGGGGGGCAGACATGGCTAACCCACATTCAACACGGTATGGTGGGGCGGGGGTTTGGGGCGTGGGTTTGGTGGGCTTTGCTGGGCTGACCCGCTGGGCTATTATATAATACTCTAATTTTCAACATTTGTGTGCAATAGCGGTTATACCATGTGCTTAGTTGCTTTATGTTCATATGGTTGTTGTATGTGTTGCATTAGAGAGTTATACGGTGTTATTTTGTGAAACCATTGGTTTCACACTTCTCTCATATTTTTTTTCTCAAAGAAATCACACTTAATTTCTCTCTCTAAAAATTGCTGCGCCATTGTTATCGTCACATTACCCATATCCGTCGTCATAACCACCAACATAACACCTAACCTACACAAACCTAACACCATTGGTCGGTTGTGATGGCGTCGGGTGAAGCGCTTTGACGGTGGTCTGTAACTCCCCCTTTTATTCATCCCACCGTCTTGCTGCTCATTTATCACATCGAAGAGAGAGCAACGGCCGACAGAGGGATGTGAGAGAGATGGCAGCGGTGGCGGAGATGCGGCGGTCGCTTTGATTTTGTTGCCTTATACGACTCTCTCTTTATGTGGCCACGTTTCCGATTACGTTTTTGGCCTCCTTCTTTCATGAAGATTGGTGACCTAGGGTTCTGTCGGGTGCCCCTTATAGCCATACGATCTTGCATATACCAAAATCAAGTTGATTGGTGCCATCTGAGCCACCGAGGACTGTTAAGATAACCCATTTGAATTCTTTTTTTTAATTGGTTAGATTTTTTTCCTCTATGTAACACCCCGTGTTTTCGAATGTCAAAGTCAAAGTCAAAGTCCAAGTGACTTCTTTGACTATAACTAGTCTAGTCTATGTTTTAAATTGTATTATGTGGAGTAAGTGTTGTTAATCAGAGAAATCGAAGTAATCGAATGATTAATCGACGCAAAACGATTTACGACTGTGAAAAGTAGGAAGTAATAATGCGATAAAGTTAATCAATCAATAACCAAGCTAATCGAATCATCAATCGATCTCGAAGCTCGAACTATGCGAATTTGGTGTTATATTACGTCTGTGTGTGCCTTAAGTGTTACCTGTGCGTGTTTACTTTATGCTATGTGTGGTGATCAATCGAATCGAAACTCGAAACTCAATCGAACTCAATCGAAACCGAAATCGAATATGGAATGTAGATGCTTGTATGTAGATATAGTGGTTGGGATTAAAAGTAATTTGAATAGGAAACTCTATCGTATTCGTATCGTCTTCAATCGAAATCGAAATATCAGAAATCGTCACACCGAACGCTCAAAACAGGCTGTGGATCGATCAGGCTCCTAGCCGATCGAACAGCCCAGCCGATCGGACGGACTGTACGATCGAGCAGGCTGTCCGATCGGGATGCCTGGCCGATCGGCCAGCTCTTTCCTCTTTGAGAAGCCTATAAATAGGCCTGTCATTGTCATTCTTTCCACTTTTGGAAACCCTCTGACCGACCAGCTCGTGCTCCCCTTCTTTTCTCAGATTTCTTCCGATTTCGGTAAGTTTTCATCCTAAATCTTGTACTTTCGTGATCAATATACACTCCTACACCTTTCTATCTTTCAAATCTTGATTTCTAATCGTGAAATCATCAAGATCTAAGGATTCTAGGATGATGTCATCATGGTGTTCTTCAAGAACTTCATGTTTTGGCCTCAATCCACCAAGAATCACTTGGATCTAGCCGATTTCGACATAAAAACACTAAGATCTACCACAGATCTGAACATTTACATAGTGTGAAGGATTGAAAGATGGATTTTCCAACTTTCTTTCAACTCTTTTACACTCAATGCCTTCAAAACGGTAGGAACGGAGCTTGAGCCAACTCACTAATCATTCTAACAGTGGTGTGGTTCAAGATTCGGATTCTATCTATGAGGTTCACCGATTTCGGGTTAAACGTTAAACTACCGTTCCGAAGCGTTCGTCAACCGGACTTGGGTGATTCCTGTCCGAGCAGGGGAAACAAGTAAGAACGAAGGTGCCATGGTTCAACTCGTTGTCAAAATATCTCAATATAATGTCAAACAATCAAAACAGCCAAGTGTTAGACGAACAGGCCGACCAGGTCAGAATGTTGACCGATCGAACAGCCCGACTGATCGGACATGTCAGCCGATCGACCAGGCCAGCCGATCGGCTAGCACATGGCCCCACACTTTGACAATTTCATGATGTATAGTATTGAATGAAGTGATGTTCGATCGAACGAGCTATAAAATAACATTACTCACCGGATCATGAGATACTATGCTTCAACCCTTAATCGATTTTTCAACTCGTTCGACGTATTGGAGTGCCACCCGATCGAACATGCTGTTCGATCAGGTGACATCCTGTTGAGGACTACCACTGAAGTGTCTAACCGATCGGTTAAGCCGACCGATCGAACAGGCTGTTCGATCGATCGACCTGAAAGGTAAGAACACTTCAATGTTCTCAAATACTACAACGAAAACTTCAAAAGGACAAGCCATCATACACAAACACATCCTACTCAAAGGAAGAAACAATCCACTCGAACAGTCCAACCGATCGAGCCTACCGGCCGATCGAACAGGCTGTCCGAACGAACTGTCCAACCGAACGAGCAACCCGTTCGATCGAACCTACAGTTCGATCGACCAGGATGTTCGACTCATCATCACTTGTTTCCATTTTTCGCATTACTCATCGTTATGCTATCGAACTATTCAGGCTAACCCTACTCTCAAGCGCTCCCTTCAATCCATCAATCAATCGCTGTGAGTATACTCGAACCCTTTTTGCTTTAGCACTTTTGGGTGTTACATACGTTACTTATCTAAAATCACAATCGAACACACTACTCAACTATTTAAACGCTAACCATTCTGCATGTATCACGTGACTAAATGAATGCTTGTTGTTATGTTTACACGTGGAATGCTGTCTACCTGCCTTAACGACGTAGTACTATAGTTTGGACTCAGCACCCGTTCACACGGGGGTTGTTAAGGACAATTACTTGCATGGATTACGGTGGTAATCATGTATTGCGAACTGTCTCGGATAGTCAACCCGCAGTCATTGGTATTGATAGATCCATGTCGATAATTAACATGCTTCGTTTTCCTCTGTGTACGTGCTGGTTATGCGTAAACTATTTCGAACTCTATATGCTATTATCAAACTTGTATGCTCACCTTTACATTTCATGTATTGACTTTATTTTAACGTATGTGACAGGCAATTAGGAAACTTATCTGCTAGGAAGGCGAGCTAGGAATAAGCGTCTAGAGCATAGTTGTCTGTAGATCTTGCAGATCGAGTCTCTAGGAGCATTTAAACACTACTATTTTATATTTGCATTTAAATATGAGTTGTCGGAACAGAATACTTGACTAGATGTTATTTGTAATAATCTATTTTGCCATTTGAGGCACGGTATGGGACGTGTTACATAAATTGAATGGTAATGATAGTTGTTATGGAAACTTCTGGACAATCTGTTTCGCTCAGTGCCATGCCCTGATGATTCCGTCATCGGTTGGGGTGTGACAGATTGGTATCAGAGCCATAACTATAGGGAATTAGGCTAGACACGACCTAGTCCGGGTCGCTGTCTTAGAGACCTAGACAATAGTTAGGAACCAACAGACCAAGCCTATGTGCTATATTCTAATATTCTTCGCTATCACTGCACTCGAATTTTCAAATAGAATCAAGCGATTTAGTCAGGAATAGGTGTGAAAACCGCAAACTCTCGACTAAATTGCTTGGTCAATACTGATTTTTATCAATTCATCAATGATTCCTTCAAAACCAACGAGGAGAATTATACCAAATCAAGGGTGAAATCCATATTTTGATGAGTGATCTCCTCAAATTTACTAAAACGAGGAAGAAGTTGCTAAGCTAGGGGTGAAACCCTAACCTTGACAACTTGTTCCAGATTTTTACTTTTCTCACCAAAGCCTCGACGGACTCCAACGACCTAAACTCACAAGTATAACCTAGGGGATATGTGTTGAATGCCCAAGAATCAAGGCAGAAACACGAACCTGAAAGTCGAAATGTGACGACAAGTCCATTGTGAATCGTCGAATCGCTTTGGGTAATCGACGTCTAGTAGCCGCAGACAATCTATTCCTCGATTTTATGTGATTCGATTTCCGAGCTCGCAACTGCTGACTTTGATAATTCGTCGATTTTATGTGTTTTAAGTGTGTTTACCTGTTTACGTGTTTAATTTTGATGTTCACTCGATTTTTGCTATCACTTCGATCAACACACACGACTCGCATTGCTATTCTATCTCAATACGCTAGCAAGTCGCTGCAAATCTAGACAACATTATGCTACGATATACGATTATACTATACTATTCGACACGCTATACGACTATACTATACTACTCGATATGCTATAATCGAACGACCCGCGAACTTGGAAGGATAGGTTTCTGTATTCTGACTACATCTGTGCTTAAATGTGTATGTGGTTATGTGCTTCTATGCTTCTGTGATTCTGTGCTCTATGTGCTTCTGTAATTATGTGAATCTGTGGTTTTGTGCCTATGTGTTTATGTGATTTACGCTTTATCATGTTCCTGAGCTTTAGTAAGGAGTAGACGTGTGAGGTGAGATTCGATTTGTTATGTCTGAGACCTATGACGATGTCTGTTGCAGACCATGTCGTCATCTGGACACCGAACCCCACTTACTCGCCAAGAAAAGAGAGACAAGCGTCTCGCTGCTATCATCGCCAAGCAAGTGGCAAAAGCTGTAAGCGAGGTGTATGAAAACGTCAGCAAATCGTCTGAGGAGTCGCGAATCGATGCTCCTAAAGATGCTAACAAGACTGTTTTCAGTTTCAAACAGTTCAAGGCATGCGGACCAAAAGAGTTTACCGGAGAAGATGGCCCTACCGCCATGTTTCAATGGTTTGATTCGGTTGAAGTCACTCTGCGCCAAAGCGGCTGTCCTGAAAATCTTCGTACCCTGAATGCAACCGGCGTTTTCCAGTCCCGAGCTCTAGACTGGTGGACGACCGAACGAAACAAACGTCGGAATGATGCAGCTTATGAGCTGACTTGGGAAGAGCTAAAGGCCATCATGATGGACGAATTTTGCCCTCCCCATGAATGCCAAAAGCTGGAGGACGAGTTTTGGAACATCAAGCAGAAGGACGGAGAAAGCGTTGCTTTAACTGCTCGCTTCAAGCAGCTTAATGTTATCTGTCCCGATCAAGTCAAGACGCCAGACATGGCCATCAAGAAGTACATTCGAGCTCTACCTGATTGTGTTGCCGACTTTGTTCATGTCGCCAAGACATCATCAATTGAGAAGACCTACTTGCTTGCTGCTGAGATCAATGACAAGCGGGTAAAGTCTGGTTTCTAGGATAAGCCGTCCAAGTCTCTGCATCAAGCTACTACTGCACCGACCGCCGACACCTCCACTGCTCAGCCATCCAAGTCGTCATGCCGCAAGAAGAAGCACAACAACAGCAGCTCCAGCAACAAGAACTGTGCTGTCACAACAACTGTTGCACCTCTGCAAGCCGTACCGGCTCAGCAGCAGTCTCATCACCGACCAGCTCCAGTGACGAATGCACCGCCAGCAAAGCGTGCATACACAGGTCCCCACCCGCTCTGCCCGACATGCTCATATCATCATCCGGTGGGAATCGCTTGTCGTTTCTGCGCTCACTGCAATCTATACGGTCATTTCACTGCTAACTGTCGCTATGGTCCTCGTCAAGCCCCAGTTCAAGCCGCCGCTCATCAAGCTCTACTCCCAGCCCCTCAAGGCCAACCTGCAGCTCAAGCACCCGCGGTCAATGCTCGAGTCTGATTTGCATGTGGTGATCCTAACCACTTTGCCAACATGTGCCCAAACAGGGTTGTGAAACAAGAGCCCCAACAGCAGCAGCAGCAGCCTCAGCAGCAGCAACAAGCAGCCCGTGCCAGAACCTTCAACATCAACGCCCGTCAAGCTCAGGCTGACAACAACGTGGTTAATGGTACGTTCCTTGTGAATGGTATTTATGCATCATGTTTGTTTGATACTAGAGCCGATAACTGCTTTGTGTCGTTTGAATTCGAGAAGCTCCTTAGTTGTAAGCGCTCTTATCTCCCCTCGTTATTCGAAGTCGAAGTTGTTACTGGAAGAACTGTCGCCGTTAATTCTGTTCTCTGTGATTGTACCCTCGAGCTCAACAATCACATCTTTCCAATCGACCTTATTCCCATGCAACTCGGAAGTTTCGACATCATAGTAGGCATGGACTTTCTTTGCGAAAATCATGCTGAAGTTGTGTGTTTCGATAAGATGATTCGATTCTCACTCGCGAATGGTGATCTTTTATGTGTGTACGGTGAAACAGCTTCGAAAGAACTCAAACTCGTGTCATGCATTCAAGCTAGCAAGTATCTCCGCAAGGAATACAGAGCTTTACTGGCTAACATTGTAGTAGCGGAGAAGGAAAAGAAAAGGAAGGCCGAAGTCAAAGACGTTCCAGTGGTTCATGAATTTCCTCAGGTGTTCCCTGATGATCTTCCTGGACTACCGCCAAGTCGTGATATCGACTTTCGTATCGACCTTATTCCTAGAGCTAACCCCGTAGCCAAAGCCCCTTATCGACTCGCGCCATCCGAAATGCGGGAAATTTCGAACCAACTTCAGGAATTGCTTGAAAAAGGCTTTATTCGCCCGAGCACCTCTCCCTGGGCCGCGCCAGTCCTCTTCGTTAAAAAGAAGGATGAGTCGTTCAGGATGTGCATCGACTATCGGGAATTAAATAAGCTAACCATCAAGAACCGTTACCCTTTGCCTCGAATCGATGACTTATTTGATCAGTTCCAAGGTGCTAAGTGTTTCTCGAAAATCGATCTACGTTTAGGCTATCATCAATTACGCATTCAAGAGGAAGACATCCCCAAAACCGCTTTTCATACTCGATATGGCCATTATGAATTCATTGTTATGCCTTTTGGTTTAACTAACGCACCCGCGGTTTTCATGGATCCGATGAATCACGTGTGTAAGCCATTTCTAGACCATTTTGTCATTGTGTTCATCGACGATGTCTTGATCTATTCTAAGTCGAAGACCGAACACGCGTAACATCTACGTTTGGTTCTCGAGCTACTCCAGGGGAATCAACTCTATGCCAAGTTCTCGAAGTGCGAATTTTGGCTGGAGGAGGTTCAGTTTCTGGGTCACATCGTTAATAGTCAAGGTATTCATGTCGATCCCACGAAGATTGAAGCAGTTAAGAGCTGGATTACGCCTAAGAACCCGTTCGAAGTTCGTTCTTTTCTCGGACTAGTGGGCTATTATCGGCGATTTATCAAAGGATTCTCTAGGATCGCTGTGCCGCTTACCGCTCTTACTCATAAAGACAAGTCTTTTGTTTGGGGATCCGAACAAGAGTCGGCTTTTCAAACCCTCAAGCATATGCTTTGCAATGCTCATGTTCTCACATTGCCCGACGGAAACAACGATTTCATTGTCTATTGTGATGCTTCCAACCTTGGTCTTGGCTGTGTTCTCATGCAACGGAACAAGGTTATAGCTTACGCATCTCGTCAGCTCAAAACCCACGAGAAGAACTATACAACCCATGATCTCGAGCTAGGCGCAGTTGTTTTTGCATTGAAGATTTGGCGACACTACCTGTATGGTACCAAGTGTACGATCTTCACCGATCACAGGAGTTTACAACACATCTTCAATCAGAAGGAACTTAACATGCGTCAACGCTGATGGGTAGAACTTCTTAACGATTACGACTGTGAGATTCGTTATCAACCAGGCAAGGCAAATGTTGTTGCCGACGCGCTCAGCAGACGGAGTTATTTGCTTAGTATACGCAAGGACTAAGCCCAGCATGATCTCGAAACCCTCATCCGCGAAGCCCAGCATGCTTGCATTAACGAACGCACTTTGAAGAAAGAGAGGATTTATCACGATGGAGCTCAGCTTGTAAGCAAAGCAAATGGGATTTTCTATTATCTGGACCGAATTTGGATCCCTAAGCGGACCAATTTGCGAAAGATTATAATGAATGAAGCCCACAAATCCCGATATTCTATTCATCCCGGTGCCGATAAAATGTACCAGGATCTTCGCTACAGGTTCTGGTGGTCGGGCATGAAACGGGATATCGCTCTTTATGTTGGAAATTGCCTGACTTGTGCGATAGTTAAGGCGGAACATCAACGACCTTCTGGCTTACTCGAACAACCTCCAATCCCTATATAGAAGTGGGAGAGTATAGCTATGGATTTCATAGCCAAACTTCCGCCCACGTCATCAGATCACGACAGCATTTGGGTCATAATTGATCGTCTGACCAAATCAGCCCACTTTTTGCCAATACGGGAAGACTACAAGGTAGAACGACTAGCCCAAATCTACACCGACGAGATCTTTTGTAATCATGGTACGCCTCGTGATATCATTTCAGACCGTGATGCTCGGTTTACTTCGCGACTGTGGGAAACGTTTCAAGCAGCTCTTGGTACGTCGCTTAACCTAAGTACTGCATTCCATCCTCAAACCGACGGACAGACTGAGAGAACGATCCGTACTCTTGAAGACATGCTCCGTGCGTGTGTCATAGACTTTGGTGGTAGTTGGAACAAATACCTACTGTTAGTCGAATGCTCGTACAACAACAGCTATTATGCCAGCATCCAAATGGCACCATTCGAGGCTTTGTATGGAAGAAGATGTCGATCGCCTATTGTATGGCACGAGATCGGTCATTCGCAACTAACCGGTCCCGAGTTACTACAAGAAACGACTGACAAAATCCTCCAGATTCGAGACAACTTGTCGAAAGCCAGGGATAGACAGAAAAGTTACGCCGATAGAAGACACAAGCCCCTTGTATTTGACGTTGGCGACTACGTACTCCTAAAGGTATCACCTTGGAAGGGTGTGGTCAGATTCGGCAAGAAAGGGAAACTAGCGCCTCGATATGTTGGACCTTTTAAGATTCTGGAAAGGATCGGTAAAGTCGCCTACAGACTCGAACTACCGGAGGAACTTAGTAACGTCCACCTGATTTTCCATGTGTCAAACCTACGAAGAAGCCTAGCTGATCATGATCTGATTGTACCCCTCGACGACCTTCAAGTCAACGAAACGCTGCATTTCGTGGAAAAGCCTGTCGAAATCATGGATCGCCAAACCAAGCAACTCAGACGCTCATGCATCCCTATCGTGAAAGTCCGATGGGAAGGCAAACGAGGCGCAGAGTTTACTTGGGAACTCGAAAGCGACATGAAGGCTAAGTACCCGCAGTTGTTTAAATGAAGATCTGAAGCACGAAATTGGTAAAATCATTCACGGTGCTGTGCAGCTTCGAGCCTAATTTCGGGACGAAATTCCCTAAACAAGGGGAGGCTGTAACACCCCGTGTTTTCGAATGTCAAAGTCAAAGTCAAAGTCAAAGTCAAGTTTGACTTCTTTGACTGTAACTAGTCTAGTCTATATTTTAAATTGTATTATGTGGAGTAAGTGTTGTTAATCAGAGAAATCGAAGTAATCAAATGTTTAATCGACGCAAAACGATTTACGACTGTGAAAAGTAGGAAGTAACAATGCGATAAAGTTAATCAATCAATAACCAAGCTAATCGAATCATCAATCGAACTCGAAGCTCGAACTATGCGAATTTGGTGTTATATTACGTGTGAGTGTGCCTTAAGTGTTACCTGTGCGTGTTTACTTTATGCTATGTCTGGTGATCAATCGAATCGAAACTCGAAACTTAATCGAACTCAATCGAAACCGAAATCGAATATGGAATGTAGATGCTTGTATGTAGATATAGTGGTTGGGATTAAAAGTAATTTGAATAGGAAACTCTATCGTATTCATATAGTCTTCAATCAAAATCGAAATATCAGAAATCGTCGCACCGAACGCTCAAAACAGGCTATGGATCGATCAGGCTCCTAGCCGATCGAACAGCCCAGCCGATCGGACGGACTGTCCGATCGAGCAGGCTGTCCGATCGGGATGCCTGGCCGATCGGCCAGCTCTTTCCTCTTTGAGAAGCCTATAAATAGGCTTGTCATTGTCATTCTTTACACTTTTGGAAACCCTCTGACCGACCAGCTCGTGCTTCCCTTCTTTTCTTAGATTTCTTCCGATTTCGGTAAGTTTTCATCCTAAATCTTGTACTTTCTTGATCAATATACACTCCTACACCTTTCTATCTTTCAAATCTTGATTTCTAACCGTGAAATAATCAAGATCTAAGGATTCTAGGATGATGTCATCATGGTGTTCTTCAAGAACTTCATGTTTTGGCCTCAATCCACCAAGAATCACTTGGATCTAGCCGATTTCCACATTAAAACACTAAGATCTACCACAGATCTGAACATTTACATAGTGTGAAGGATTGAAAGATGGATTTTCCAACTTTCTTTCAACTCTTTTACACTCAATGCCTTCAAAACGGTAGAAACGGAGCTTGAGCCAACTCCTAATCATTCTAACAGTGGTGTGGTTCAAGATTCGGATTCTATCTATGAGGTTCACCGATTTCGGGTTAAACGTTAAACAACCATTCCGAAGCGTTCGCCAGGCGGACTTGGGTGATTCCTGTCCGAGCACGGGAAACAAGTAAGAACGAAGGTGCCATGGTTCAACTCGTTGTCAATATATCTAAATATAACGTCAAACAATCAAAACAGCCAAGTGTTAGACGAACAGGCCGACCGGGTCAGAATGCTGACCGATCGAACAGGCTGCTCGAACGAACAGCCCGACTGATCGGACATGTCAGCCGATCGACCAGGCCAGCCGATCGGCTAGCACATGGCCCCACACTTTGACAATTTCATGATGTATAGTATTGAACGAGGTGATGTTCGATCGAACGAGCTATTCGATAACATTACTCACCGGATCATGAGATACTATGCTTCAACCCTTAATCGATTTTTCAACTCGTTCGACGTATTAGAGTGCCACCCGATCGAACATACTGTTCGATCAGGTGACATCCTGCTGAGGACTACCACTGAAGTGTCTAACTGATCGGTTAAGCCGACCGATCGAACAGGCTGTTCGATCGATCGACCTGAAAGGTAAGAACACTTCAATGTTCTCAAATACTACAACGAAAACTTCAAAAGGACAAGCCATCATACACAAACACATCCTACTCAAAGGAAGAAACAATCCACTCGAACAGTCCAACCGATCGAGCCTACCGGCCGATCGAACAGGCTGTCCGAACGGACTGTCCAACCGAACGAGCAACCCATTCGATCGAACCTACAGTTCGATCGACAAGGATGTTCGACCCATCATCACTTGTTTCCATTTTTCGCGTTACTCATCGTTATGCTATCGAACTATTCAGGCTAACTCTACTCTCAAGCGCTCCCTTCAATCCATCAATCAATCGATGTGAGTATACTCGAACCCGTTTTGCTTTAGCACTTTTGGGTGTTACATACGTTACTTATCTAAAATCACAATCGAACACACTACTCAACTATTTAAACGCTAACCATTCTGCATGTATCACGTGACTAAATGAATGCCTGTTGTTATGTTTACACGTGGAATGTTGTCTACCTGCCTTAACGACGTAGTACTATAGTTTGGACTCAGCAGCCGTTCACACGGGGGTTGTTAAGGACAATTACTTGCATGGATTAGGGTGGTAATCATGTATTGCGAACTATCTCGGACAGTCAACCCGCAGTCATTGGTATCGATAGATCCATGTCGATAATTAACATGCTTCGTTTTCCTCTGTGTACGTGCTGGTTATGCGTAAACTATTTCGAACTCTATATGCTATTATCAAACTTGTGCTCACCTTTACATTTCATGTATTGACTTTATTTTAACGTATGTGACAGGCAATTAGGAAGCTTATCTGCTAGGAAGGCGAGCTAGGAATAAGCGTCTAGAGCATAGTTGTCTGTAGATCTTGCAGATCGAGTCTCTAGGAGCATTTAAACAATATTATTTTATATTTGCATTTAAATCTGAGTTGTCGGAACAGAATACTTGACTAGATGTTATTTGTAATAATTTATTTTGCCATTTGAGGCACGGTATGGGACGTGTTACATAAATTGAATGGTAATAATAGTTGTTATGGAAACTTCTGGACAATCTGTTTCGCTCAGTGCCATGCCCCGATGATTCGGCCATCGGTTGGGGTGTGACACTCTACAACTTGCTAATAGTTTTAGAGAAAGATGTAATGTTGATGATTTTAGTGTTGATGTTTCTAATTCGTAATTCTAGTGAGACAAAGATCTCGTCCATGTGAAGCATCTGAATGTGTGGATGTTCTTCTTGCCGGTCTTATGCTTTTTTTTCAGATGATATTTACTTATATTATATTTTATTACATCAAAGAAATCAAAATACATTTTAAAAAACATTTGAATATTTATAGGAAGAAAAAGAACAAATGTGTGCTGGAATTTTTAGATTGTGAAGATAGCAAGGTTCATGGCTTGAAAAGGTCGAATTTAGGAGGGGAATCGAAGATGACCTCATCGGTTGTTATTAAGGTTCATTCCACTTCTTATTGAACTTATCTCCCTCGAGCTATAGTACTCTTTTGTGATGGTGCCAATGATGTTGATCTTTCTTTTGCAGTTGGTTCTTGCTCCGTGTTTTGCCACGATTTTGGTTAGTTCACTAATAATTGCTACTTCAAACAAATGTTTTTTTGGTGGTCTAGATAACTGTTAATTTTATTTGTTAGATAGGCGATAATATGACCACGAAAACTAGATACAATACTCTACTTTGTAACTAAGTCAATTGACTTGATTTACTCTTATTAAGCTATTGTTTCATATGTTTATTTGGTACCTGACTATGTTCTATAATTGAGAGTATGGTATGGTCTGGGTTTTAACAAAATAATTACTTTGGTACCAAATTGTAATCGACCAACAAGTATTTGCAATACTTGATATTTTATGATAAACTGAAATATTAATAAGAATATCAACTTTAGAGACTTATCATTTGAAAGAGAGGAATAACTCAATAGTTTTTGGCAAACAGGCTACAGTGTGTGTGACAACTCGAGTTTTCAAGGTCTTTTCTCGACACGTTATTTTGTTTCACAAATATGTTTGCATAACTTGTTACTCGATGATTGTGCACGTTTGTTATATGTTGTGATATTGTGCTAATATTTATATCATTAATGTGTTAATGTGATTAGTTTTATAAACTTATGTATTAGTTAAAAGTTAAAGATCACATTTGGTGAAAAACTAGAGTTTCATTCACCACAACCATCTCGACGAAACTTGAGGTCCTGTCATCACCCTCATCACGACGAAAACATAGGGACGAAACATGAGGTTTCGTCATGCTCATCACGATGAAACGTGAGAGTTTCGTCGGCCCAGTTTAAAGCGAAGCCCAGTAAGGGCCTAACTAAGGTACGGAAAATATAACGACTTAGGGTTACGAAAAAGCTCATCAGTTATCAATTTGCAAACCCTAGAGTTCTCTCTCTCTGAATGGCGGCAATCTTGTGTTCTCGAAGCCTCTAGATCGATCAAGTATTGTTTCCGTCTGTCGCGGTTAGTATTTAACTCTTACGTGATTGTTGGATTGATGTCATCGTATACTGTTGCATTGAAATCGGTATTTATTGATGCTAGGTAATGCTTTCGTTCATGTGTGGATTATGAGTTGATTGTAATAGGTTGTTAGATTGTCGGTAACGGATTCGTATGTCGAAATTTGATTGACTTGATGATAAAATTGAATAGTAGATAGGGTTGAAGGTCTGTCATGAATCATTTGGACTAAACCTGATGTTTTGAATCCAATTGCTTATGCTACTGTTTATGTTCGATTTGATAGTGACAGATCATGTTATGAAAGTTAAAAATTTGTGTGATACGATACTGTTTATGCCGAGGATCTGGTAAAGTAAAATTCTGGTTAGGATAGATGTTGTTGATCAACTGCCTGAAAGTAATTAGGGTTTGATGCGTGAAACTGATCCAGGGATGAGATCGACGAAACTCAATGGCTGTTTCGCCATGAGTGTGGACGACGAAACATGGAAGTGTTTCGTCACCACCCCCTCGACAAAACTTAACCTTTTCGTCATAGCCTGTTGTCGACGAAACCTAGGGTTTCGTCAGAATGTTTGCTTTTGTAATGTGAATGCTGGATTGCATGGATTTGAATTGTCTGACATGATTGCGATACTAGACTTAATTGGAGTAATGATTGTGATGTTACCATGGGGCCCAACCCTAACCTGCATGATGACTGTATGTTGATTTATAATTCACAAATATGCTTCGAATGATGGGAATGACTGATATTGCACACTGCCTATTGCACACTTAGACTAGGCCTTAAATCATGTGGATTGCACACTGATATGATTTATAAATGTTAAATGTAGACATGTAATAAACTGATATGAAGCTGGACATCTTTCATGTACTAATACAATGCATGTTATGGATTGTGGATTTCATGAACAACTATTACAACTTGTACGATGATATGTGTAGGTTAATTGTGAAATACGTGTTATAACTTGCATAAGTGTTAAAAAGACTGATTAATCTTGGTAACCACAGTAGGGTTTGGTTGACCAACATGGAACCGGTAAAGTAAATTGACCATACCGAGTAAACCGAGGTGAGTTCACACTCTCTACAAGGCATGGGATTCCCGGTGGTTTGGGAATGGGTTAAAGAATTTAAAACGGAATCTACATATCCTCCTTGGGTAGGATATGTACGGCCATCCTCCTTGGGTAGGATGCCACTATAAATCCTGCGTATTCTCCTTGGGTAGAACTGTTTTGGTCAAAAATTACCTAAGCAATTTAGTGATCAAATTAGTTAAGTGAGGTAGTGTGCTGGAAAGTGTGCTTGTTAAGTTGTTTATAAAATCAGTGTTCAGGATACGGCTCAAGATATTGAGCTGTATTATTGATCAAACAATGAGCAAAAAGTAAAGTAAATAACACGAGATGTACGAGGAAAGCCCTTGATCAATCTAGATCGCCGGCATAAAACCTCGGGAGCTGACAATCGCAACTGTCTTGTTCTTCTTATTGCTTCAAAAATCAGGATACAGTGCAGGATGTGGTGCGGATCGACTAAGTGTTACAATGTGATCTGAGTACAAGTGTAGTGATTGCTGTGAGCTAGAGAGCAAGAGTGTATGGAAGTGTTCGTGTAAAAAAGTGTGTGCCTTAAACTGATCCACCACATCTATTTATAGTAAAGATAATATAACAAACTATCCTAAACTCCCGGGATCCAACGAATATTCCCACTTGAACGTTGAGGACCAAGTTTTTCGGCTTCAACGGCTTCCTCATAACAAATTCGCCCGAGTCTTTAGGAGAAGAAGTCCTGATGACCGTTAGTAGCTTATAACCATTAACCTGCACGTGTTTAATTTACTCAACCTCAGGATATCGCCCGGGATGTTAGCAATATCCTCGTCCAGCATCCTGGTCATAAATAAACAATTACAAGCAGGATATTAGTCAGGATATGTATACTCAGAAAATGACCCATAACAATTGTCCCCAAAATATATCGGTTGGTATACCAATCCAACGGATATATTTTAAAGCTTATCTCGTGAATCGAGGCAATTAATACGATTGGACATGCGAAGTGACAATGTGCAACTTCCCACGCGTTTTTTACTCGATGGTTATCCATTTAGCCCCTATATCTTCTCTCTTTTCATTTGATAAACCATCATCTCCACCGGAATCTTCAGGTAAATTCCTTTCTCTCCTTCTTCTTCGTTTCTTTCTTCTCCACGGAAATCCCTTATGGCTAGCGGAACTAGATCCCATACGGGCGACTCGATTCCAACCTTCGAAGCCCAAAACCTTCTAAAAGAACCCGAGAAAGAGGTCTGCTCCTTCGATAACGCTGACATTGCTGCCTTGCAAGCTTCCGGTGCTTTCCCTGTTGGTACAGTCATCCGTCCCTTCGACAGAGAAGTCCGATCGGATTTTTCTTCCAATGAATGGGTGTGCTTCTTGGCCTACCCTTTCTCCATCGGACTCCGGTACCCTTTCCCGGCTTTTATCTCCCGTTTGTTTGAACTAACTGGTCTCAGTTATGCCCAAACCATGCCCATGGTTTGGCGCGTACTGGTGACTCTGGACCAGATCAGATCTCGATTTATCCCCAACCTTTGTATTGAAGACCTCCCGATGGCTTACCGTCTTCGTTCTCATGGCAATAGTCGTTTTCTTCTTTTCTCAACCTCCAAAAACCCTCTTGTTCTTAGAGCCACAAAGAATGAGGAAAAATGGCAACGAAAGTTCTTTTTTGTAAAAAGGGATTCCATCACTGGAGGTTTTGATCTTCCAGTGAAGTGGTTAACTTCTGGTAGGATTTAGGGTTTTAGGAATATCCCCAACCGTATCTTAAAGCTATATCCTGAACTGACATCTCTATTTCTTGTGCAGCAAATTTCAAAGATTTAGCACCTCCAAGCGCTGAATCAGATTCAAGAATCAAAAGCATTTATCAACTTCCAGAAAGCGAGAGAACTTTTTCTCTGTCATTTGCAAGTTCAAGCCAAAGATCCAGCTCTGACATGTCTGGTAAACACATTAGTATATAACAAACAAATAACTTATGAATATTCAAGAGTTAAACGTTTTCCCCTTTTATGCAGCCCTAGTCAAAGCTCCAGAGGTCTTCGACCTTGACGAATTGGATAGCTACTCTGCTCCCATCCCGGTAAAGAAAGAGCCAAGCCCTAAGGCTCCCACGTCTTCCAAACCCAGCAGCTCGAAAGCCGTCACCACTCCCAAGCCTCCTCCAACCACCAGGACCCGTGCTTCCAGTGCTCGGAAGAGGAAAGAAACAGATTCCCCGGCTGTCTCTGAGGCCTTTCCATATGAAAACTATGGATTCAATGAAGCCAGCGGGTTTATGACTTCATTCCTCAATCAGGTAAAAATCGTCATCTGGTATCCTGCACATGTATGTTAATTATTATCCTGGATATTTTACACATATGTTGATACCTGTACTTTTGGTTGTAGGGTCTGGAACGTCTCATGTTCCTTTACGAGGATGCGTGCGGGCTTAACAAAATGTTGGAGATCAAGCTCAAGAAAACTGAAGAAACCATCGCCGATCAAGGGATGATTGCCGCTGCCAAGTCTAAGCATTATGAAGACAAATTCAAGGCAATGGCCCAGGAGCACCAAGCCGCTATACGCAAGGCCAATGAGGACGCCCAAGCCAAGCTGGATGCTGCTCATCTTCAATACCAGCAGGATATGACCTCTTACCGGGATGGCCTTAAAGGATCCGTTGTTGTTTCCCTTCTCCAAGCCAGGTTAAGGATGGCCTATGAAACCGAGGCCTTGGGCTTTGAATGCCCTTCCTGGAATGTCAAGGCTTGGGAAACGAAACTAGCGGATCTCAAGGGCACCCCTGTTGAACGTCCTGCAAAGCATGCTGGTGGGGATCCTCCCAAGGCGACGGATGCGGCGGCCGAGGCTGGTGGTGATGCTGAGAAGAATCCCGAGGGTGATGCTGGTGCAGGTGCTGACGAAGCGATGGTTGAAGAGGGTGCTGCCCCTTGAAAGCAGCGAAGTGGGCGATGATGGATGTTTATGCCTAGGCCGGAGCCCACTTTTTTTAATTTGATGGTTGTGGTTGCCTGAACAATTTACTTTTCCTGCTTTCGAACAATTTACATTTCCTGCACTTAGACAATATGATGACCAAAGGTGGAGGGATCCTGAGTTTCAGGACGAAGCCCTTGGTTATCAGTTAGTATAGTTTATTTTGAACAATATAACAGTTGAAGGTGGATGGGTCCCGGTTTGAGACGAAACCTTCAATCTGTTAAGTAAATCTAGTTAAGAACTTATCGTGCTTTTGGTGGATGGGCCTCGGTTTGAGGTGAAACCAAAAGCACAACTTTTGACCTCTTAATAACATAACTATCTTTTGACTTGTTTTCTGTTACTTTGCATTACTTGGTGTAACCCTTAGCTTTGCAAAGAATTTCATACTGTTATCTCACAAAATATCCTGATTAGTATCCTCAGCAATATACTGTAAACTTTTTATTAGATAGAACTTACAAACACCACTTCAGCTTCGTAGAAAGTTTTTTGATGAATAACCACTTTTAAATGATCAAAATCCCAAACTATTACTAGTTTCAAACATCCTAATCAATTATTCTGAAAAAGACTTTGAGAATATATCAGGATATTTGTCCTTTTTATAAAACATAATGTCATTAAAGTCCGCAAAGGAAAGATCATACCAGAAATAGGATATAAACCTATTACCAAACTTCAATCCCTTTGCAATTCTTCCCATAAAGATGTCCCCTGTGCAAGGTACTTAGTGCATTAGTTCCAAATCCTATCTCTTTAGCTTTTGCACCACCACCTTAATGGGAATGTCCCCTGCGTACAATGCCTTCAAATACTTTAGAAATCTTCTGAATGTTAGTTTTCATCGTTTAGGCAATTTTTCATGTTCCAGGGGCAAAACCCAAAGGTGTACTGGAGATAAAATCCTTATATCCTGGGGAAAATCCCAAATTTTCATGCGCTACAGGCGGGAGTGTATAAACTCCAAGACTTAGAAAGGTGAAAACCTTTAAACCTTAGAGAGTATGAAAATACCCTTTCATGAGAGAGGGTGATCAATCCTCATATACCTTTAGGATTCAGGATATAGCCAATAGTGACGAAATTGTCAGCCACTTTTACATGGACTGGTCCCGCCACCTTGAACTATCCCCGGATAACTTGCGCTCCAGGCGGGGTGTTTAAACCCAATTCGGAAGAAAGGTGAATACCTTTAAACCTGTGAAGGGATCGGTATCCCTTAAACGTGAGAGAGGGGGCCAATCCTCTAGTCTTTCGAGTTATCCTGAGCACATATCCTGGAGCTACATCCTGAAACATATCTTGCAAAAGAATTGTAAACTAAGGTGGGTGTTAGCTTGGCTAACACCCCTCCGATGCTTAAGTCAGTATTGGGTTTCAAAGAATAAATTAAACCAAACATATTTAAAAAAGGTAGAATTCATACCATCCTGAGTTAGAAATTAAATTCTAAACTCACTTGAAATAGAGCTTGAGGTGTATAGCATTCCAGGACCTTGGTAGCATATCCCCCTCCATATTCTTGAGTCTGTATGCTCCTTTCCCTGCTTCTGATTCAACCTCGTATGGTCCTTCCCATTTTGGGGCTAGCTTGCCATCGGCAGGATTGGTAGTATTCTGAAAAGCCTTTCTTAGTACCCAATCTCCAACCTTAAACCTTCTGGTCCTAATGTTCTTGTTATATGCCCTGGATATTCTCTGTTGATATGCTGCCATCCTTAGCCTTGCCGCATCTCTTTTCTCATCTATAGTGTCTAAATCTTGACACAAGGCTTCAGGATTCTGCTCAGGATCACTTAGGGTTGATCTTACAGTGGGTATTGTCATTTCTGTCGGGATTACTGCCTCTGCTCCAAATACTAAGGAAAATGGAGTTTGCCCAGTAGCATTCTTCACAGTTGTCCTGTCAGCCCATAGGACAAATGGTAGTTCTTCTGCCCATCTTCCCTTCTTAGCCCCAAGTCTCTTTTTCAGATTGTTGACAATTATCTTGTTTGATGATTCTGCCTGCCCATTCGCTTGAGGATGTACTGGAGTAGATGTTATCATTTTGATCCCCCAACTCTTGCAGAAATCAGTGGTCCTCTTGCTTATAAACTGGGACCCATTATCACAAATGATTTCAGCTGGTACCTCGAACTTGGTCAGGATATTCCTTTTTATGAAGGACACTACTTCTTGGTCTCTAACTTGGACAAAGGCTTTAGCTTCAACCCATTTAGAGAAATAATCCGTCATTGCTAGCATAAAGACTTTTCCTCCCGGGGCCTTTGGTAATTTTCCTACTATATCCATCCCCCACTTCATAAATGGCCAAGGGGAAACAATAGGATATAACGGTTCAGCAGGCTGATGCAATATGTTACTATGTCTTTGGCATGCATCACATCTTCGAGCATACTCTGTGGCATCTTTTCTCATTGTTGGCCAATAATATCCCGTCCTTAATACTTTCGAAAATAATGACCTGCCCCCAGTGTGGTTACCACAATCCCCTTCATGTATATCCCGAAGTACTTCTTTGGCTTCAGTATCCTCCAAGCATCTCAAGTATGGTCCTGCAAGAGATTTCTTATATAAAATATTATTTATAATAGTGAATCGTGATACCTTCATCCTAAATGCATTAGGATTTTCATCTTCGGGGATATGTCCTTCCTTTAGATATCTCATAATTGGAGCTGTCCAGGACTTAGGATCCCTTTCAGGATACATCACTCCAGGATCTTGAATACTAGCTACTCCCTTATGCTGAGGATCCGTCGCAGGATACAGGATATGTAATATCGGTATCGGGGTCCCTTCTGGTATCCTGATTGATGATCCCAAGTTTGCCAATGCATCCGCTTCGGCGTTATCCTCTCTTGGTACCTGTTCAAGTGTAAAAATATCGAAATATCCTGCTAATTTTTTAAGAATACCGAGGTATTCAATTAGTTTCTCACCCTTGACTGCATAGGATCCATTAAAATGATTAGTAATTAACAAGGAATCAACATATACTTGCAAATTCTTGATATTCATATTCTTAGCCAATTCTAATCCTGCGATTAAAGCTTCATATTCTGCCTCATTGTTAGTAGCAGGGAATTCACATCTAACAGCCTGGGGTATTATGTCCCCCTGTGGCGATTTTAGTAGTATACCTAAACCTACACCCCTTACATTAGATGCACCATCAGTATATAATATCCAGGATCCTAAGTTCTCTCCTAGTTGTTGCACTTCTAGGTCTACTTCATTTTGAATATCACTACTGAAATCAGCCACAAAGTCTGCTAGAGCCTGAGACTTTATTGCATTTCTAGGTTCATATACTAAATCATAGGCACTTAATTTTACCGACCACTTAGCCATTCTACCCGACATCTCCGGTTTCCTAAGCATATTCTTAATAGGATAATTAGTTTTAACATGAATCCTATGTGTTTCAAAATAATGTTAAGCTTTGTTGATGCCATTACTAGAGCCAGTATTAGTTTTTCTAGGTGAGAATATCTAGTTTCAGCATTTAACAAACTTTTGCTAACATAATAAACAGGATACTGCTGACCTTCATGATCCTTTACGAGTACCGCACTTACTGCATTCCCTGATACTGCAAGATACAGGGATAATGGTTCACCATCTTCAGGCTTCATCAATAGAGGCGCGGTTGAGAGATACTGCTTCAAACCCCGTAGGGCTGCTTCATGCTTCTCGCCCCATTCAAATTTCTTATTCTTTTTCAGAATATCATAGAATTCTTTACACTTTTCCGAGGATCTTGAAATGAACCTATTCAGGGCTGCCACACGTCCTGTTAACCGCTGAACATCCTTCATGTTCGAGGGTGATTTTATATTCAAGATAGCTTTAATCTGCTCCGGGCTCGCCTCTATCCCTCTTTTTGTCACCATGTATCCAATAAACTTTCCTGCCCCCATTCCGAAATGGCATTTAGCAGGATTCAGCTTCATGTTGTATTGATCCAGGATATCAAATGCTCCCTTGATATCCTGGTGGTGATCCTCAGCCTTTTTAGATTTCACCACCATATCATCGATATACACTTCCATGGTGTCCCCCAGTTTGTCTTTGAACATCATGTTCACCAATCTCTGGTACGTCGCACCTGCATTTTTTAAACCAAAAGGCATAGCAGTATAACAGTAAATACCTGTTGGTGTCATGAAAGCAGTATCCTCCTGGTCTGAAGGTTCCATTTGAATCTGCTGGAATCCTGAGGATGCATCCATGAAGGTTAACATTTCGTGGCCGGCAGTGGCATCCACCATCGAGTCTATATGAGGCAGAGGGAATGGGTCTTTTGGACAAGCTTTGTTCAGGTCTGTGTAGTCTACACAGACTCTCCACTTCCCATTCTTCTTTTGAACCACTACCCCATTTGCTAGCCATCTAGGGAATTTGACTTCTCTAATCATTCTAGACTTCAATAATCTTTCAACTTCCTCTTGGATAATTGCATTCCGTTCAGGGGCGAATTTCCTTCTCTTTTGTTGTATAGGCTTGTATGACCTGTCAATTCCAAGCTTGTGAGTAATAATGTCTTTTGATATACCTGTCATATCCTCATGCTTCCATGCGAATGTAGACATCCTGCATTTCAGAAAGTTAGTTAATTGTTCTTCAATATCCTGAGGGATATTGGTTCCTACGAGCACCGAGATATCAGGATTATCCTGGTCCAGGATTACTCTTTTCACATCCTGCTCCGAAGTCTCCACGATATCCTGGGCCCGCATCTTTAATTGCTATGCTGGACTTGGTTTGGCCGAGGATTTCATTGAGGATGAGTAACATTCTTTTGCTTCTTGCTGATCACTATCGATTTTGACAACTCCCCAAGGGGTAGGGATCTTAATGCATTGGTGATATGTTGATGGAACGGCCTTCATATCGTGAATCCACGGTCTTCCGAGGATGATGTTATAGCAGGATAGAGAATCCATCACACAGAAACGTTGCATCTTGTTGACTCCTTCGACATATACGGGCAGCTTTATCTCTCCCACTGTGTTCCTAGCTTCTCCACTGAAACCAACGAGCACAGTAGACTTCGAAGTGATATCCATCGGAGATACATTCATTTTCTTCAGAGTCTCCAGTTGGATTATGTTGACGGAACTGCCGTTATCAACCAGTATCCTGTGTACAAAATGGTTAGCCACATATAACGTTATTACCAGAGCATCATGGTGAGGATCCTGGACAGTATCCCTGTCATCAGCGTCAAATGTGATCATTTTGTCAGTTGTGAGGGTAGTCATCTTGATAGGTTTGTCTCCCCTCTCAGCCTTAGCTTCTTTTGCATGTCTCTTTGCCGCTGAATACGAAGTCCCACAAATATCGGATCCTCCCGAAATAAAGTTGATTATCTTGGCATCCGGGGGAGGTGAGGTCGCTCGCTCAGGATCCTTTTCAGTATCCTGTCCTTTGTTCTTTTTTCTGCCCAAGAGATCTTTTAGATATCCCTTGCTTAGAAGATAGCTTATTTCCTTCCTCAAAGCAATGCAATCCTCCGTAACATGTCCAAAATCCTCATGGAAGGCACACCATTTGGATTTATCCTTCCAATCGGCTTTTTGTTGATTCTTCCGAGGCCACCTGGCTTTATCTCCCAGACCCTGCATAGCATACATTAGTTCAGGTATATTAACAGAAAAACAATATTCAGATAATTCAGGATATTCCTCAGGATCCTCGTCTTCAACAACATTCACTCTCTTGTTATCATTTCTGCCATATGGCTTGGAGCGATATGGCTTATATGAGGACTCTGATTTCCTGTTAGTCGATTCGTACGATGAGGATGCATTCATCCTCTCTTGCATTTTCTTGTCATCCTCCAATCTAATATATCTCAGAGCCCTGTTACGAGCCTCATCAAGATTCCTGCAGGGATTCATTACAAGATCCTGATAAAACTGAGAGTCCTTTTGCAACCCCATCTTAAAGGCTTGCACAGCTGTTGCAACATCAAGATGTGGGATATCCAAGGATTCTCGACTGAATTTGTTCACATAATACCTCAAGGATTCCTGAGGTCCTTGAGTTACCCTGTAAAGATCACTGGTTAGTTTTTCAAAACTCCGACTGCAAGAAAATTGACTATTAAATAAATTGACTAAGTGGGCAAATGATGTAATCGAATGCGGAGGAACATTTAACAGCCATTTCAAGGTTGATCCTGTCAAAGTAGAACCGAAACCCTTGCACAGGCAAGCTTCCTTGAGATCCGGAGGGATAGGGTTGATCTCCATCCTTTCCCTATACTGGGCAATATGCTCTTCAGGATCCGTGGTTCCGTCGTAAAGCTTCATATTCGGAGTCTGAAATCTTTTCGGGATTTCAGCATCACATATAGGATGCACGAACTGAGATATCCTGTGGCTATCTTGGGATACTTCAGGAATTGGCTGCACCACTCCAGGTACACTGGATATCATATCCTTTAATTTCTGAAGCTCCCTGGATAATTCTAATGTTACAGTTGTATCCTGCAAAGATCCAACACTGTTATGGTAATAGTATTATTATTATTAGATACGTTACCAGTCGGAGGATTCTGCCCATATCCCGAAACATATCCTGAGCTCCTCACGGTAGACATCTTAACCGAGGAGGGTATTTCAGGAGTAGGATTCTAAGGGAGGCTGGGCACAATATTCCCCCTATTATCCTCAGTAAACACGGCTGAACTAAAGTTCAAAGCTCTGGGCTGTAATGGAGTGACGATATCCTCAGCAGGTCTGCTCGAGCCGGACTTCAGGAGTTGTATCTCCCTTAACAGCATCTGGTTTGTTTCTTGTTGCTGCCTCATTTGTTCCTGCACACTCCCAAATAAGGTTAGGATTTCATCATTAGAAGCCAAAATCGGAGCAGATCCCTGAACAGTCCGGGTAGGGATCACGTCCTGAGGTTGCGAAGAAGATTGCATCCTTGGAGGAGGTGGTGGAAGCACTGGACCAGTAGTAGCAGAAGCCATAGCAGACACAGTAGAGGAACTCATGTTTGATCTTGAGGCCATTATGGACAATGTGGTAAAAAGTTTTGAAAACAGAAAACTGATTAGCGATTTGATAAAGATTTTTAGTAAAGAGAGCACCACTTGCCCCACGGTGGGCGCCAAATTGTTTTGGTCAAAAATTACCTAAGCAATTTAGTGATCAAATTAGTTAAGTGAGGTAGTGTGCTGGAAAGTGTGCTTGTTAAGTTGTTTATAAAATCAGTGTTCAGGATACGGCTCAAGATATTGAGCTGTATTATTGATCAAACAATGAGCAAAAAGTAAAGTAAATAACACGAGATGTACGAGGAAAGCCCTTGATCAATCTAGATCGCCGGCATAAAACCTCGGGAGCTGACAATCGCAGCTGCCTTGTTCTTCTTATTGCTTCAAAAATCAGGATACAGTGCAGGATGTGGTGCGGATCGACTAAGTGTTACAATGTGATCTGAGTACAAGTGTAGTGATTGCTGTAAGCTAGAGAGCAAGAGTGTATGGAAGTGTTCGTGTAAAAAAGTGTGTGCCTTAAACTGATCCACCACATCTATTTATAGTAAAGATAATATAACAAACTATCCTAAACTCCCGGGATCCAACGAATATTCCCACTTGAACGTTGAGGACCAAGTCTTTCGGCTTCACCGGCTTCCTCATAACAAATTCGCCCGAGTCTTTAGGAGAAGAAGTCCTGATGACCGTTAGTAGCTTATAACCATTAACCTGCACGTGTTTAATTTACTCAACCTCAGGATATCGCCCGGGATGTTAGCAATATCCTCGTCCAGCATCCTTGTCATAAATAAACAATTACAAGCGGGATATTAGTCAGGATATGTATACTCAGAAAATGACCCATAACAAGAAATACGTACGTTCGTCCTCCTTGGGTAGGACAACAACCTTAAACTTACTAGACAACACTCTATCATGAAGTCCCTCACTTTATATCGACTTAATCGCCGAGGCCGATGGCGAGCGGGTCATTAGTTAATAGCGCTATTAGGTTTGATAAAACTCACACCGTGTCGTTCGAACGGGCGTGTACTAATGGATCATGGCAAACTGTCAATGATGATAGACATTGACGTAGGGCACAACTATTGTTCGTCAGTTGTGTTGATATGGTAACGGTCTAGTGGTTCACATGGGGAAGCCCCCCACTGATTACGCATATGGTTTGGGAAATCAAGGTACGGGTTATTGTTTTGAAAAGAAGAAACTGGCTAAACATACTCTCAACTATGGGGTAACCCCCACGGCAAGTAAGCCAACTAAAGACAAACTATGTTTTCGTAAACAACTTAAAACGAACACCCAACTGTGAACTCGCTCAACTTTGTTGTTGATTCGTTGTTACATGCCTTGCAGGTCTTTAGGTGCATATTGACTGGGACTTGTTGTCTGGAAAGCTGGAGTGGTCATGGGTCGAGTTACATGGAAACGCAACACAAGACTAAGGGCTTTTATATGTGGTTTATAAACTCTTAATGAATGAATTATGCTTCCGCTGTAAACTGTGAAATATTGTAACGTTGTAACGCTTATTGTTAATAAATGAAAGTTTTATTTAAACATACCCATGAGTTCAATGTGATTGGTGGCTAAGATCCTGGTATGTCACACGCCTCGCGGGGGTTTTCCGCATGTGGTATTTTGGGGGTGTGACAGTGTGGTGCTACCATAGCTGCGGAAACCTAGGGTTTGCGCTAGCCCTAAAAGAAAGTATTGAGAAGACACCGACATCTGTCACAAGGTAAGTTCTTCGGTAACCTTCCTGTCTTCTCCGATTTGGTTTAAGGTTCGGTTGTCGATTTGTGTTTAGTTTTGAATACCGATTTGGATTGTGTCGTTGGAAGTCTGATAAGCGTGTTAATTTTGATTTCAAGTTTTGTGCACATTGAGTTTAGTAAATTTTGTATGTAGAAACTTTCAGTTTTGTTGAATGGAGGCTATGTGCATCTACCCTGCAGTTCATTTATTTCAAATCGTGATTCTTACATCTTGAATATGTGTGTTGTATGCTTGCTAAGTATGCAACTAATCGGGATTTTTTTGCTTAAAGAATTCTGTAAATTGACTTTCTTTAGGTCAATTGGATGCCAATTTTCACCGACGGTTGAAAGAGAGTTCTGGTCCAAGATATTTCCTTAGATTTTGTTTTTTCATTGTTTTTGGTAACATGAATCAATTTGTATAGGGACCATATGGGTGAATTTTTGTTAGGACCGGTTTGACTCCGAAACGATTGCGTAATCGAACGTGTGACGTGCGGAATCCGTACATGAACGCGAGCTAACACACGTGATGTAATATAAACTGTGATTCTATTGACGAATCTGAAAATGTACAGCACCTAAATCACAAACAATGAACTTTCTCTCTCTAGCTTCTCTCTCTAGCCTCTAGCTCTCCAAGATGTGAAAATGGCAAAAGTTCTAAACCTAAGGCATAAGCCTCCTATTTATAGGCCAAGGCACTTAATGAGGAATCTCATTAATTACAGTTATGCCACCTTGCCTTTTTGACTAAGTAACACAAAATATAACACTATAAATCTCATTTTCTTCGGTTTTCTGCTACAGACTAGATTGACGGAGGCGATAGACAGATAATGCACTAACAGACTCCCCCTTGGATATTGCTGTAGTCAATCTGTAGTCAACTCGTAGCGCCTTTTCTTTCTCTCTCTCTCTCTGAGTCTTCTTGAAGCTTTAACATCCTCAGTTACACAGACTCTCCCTTGCTCAAACAGAATCCCGGTGGATATGTCTTCAGCTTCAGTTTCTCCTTTCTATAGACTCTTTTCTTCGTCAGGCTCCCCCTTTCGTCAAGCTTCCCTGCTTTGGGATCGACACCTTGCTTTCCGGTTGCAAGCTCTTCCAGGAATGATACCTGGCTCTTTGTACGCTTCCGTTTGCGTTGAGCTCGTCTTCAGACTCCCCCTTAGACTCGGCTTTCAGGATCGTAGTCTGGTATAACATCTGCAACACTCAGACATTTATAAGTAACACTCATTTTGAAATTATCAATCAAATTCTCTAATCAACTCCCCCTATCAACAAACTTTATAGATTTGGCAGTGTTAAAGAATCCAACTCCCTCACAGTTAATCTTCCAAGTCCAAACTAATGACCTTGGAGATATCACAAACTGTATTTGAAATTTTTGATTTTAATTCAAGTATCAAATTAATGAACTTGTTTTATTTTCAGAAACACAATCAGCTTACTCAAATTTTGAAACTCAGCAACTCAGACATCGGTTTATCGAAAATAAAGCAGAAATCAAAATCTTTTTGTATTTTCTGAAAATATAAAGCAGTAAAGAAATATGTACACACATATTTACAGACAATATTTTTGTTTGAGTATGCGTCAGAGGATCATATCAGTTTTTGACAAGTCACAAGTACCGTTGAGCTTAGTTACACATTAAGAATTAAACAATTCACTTAGATTGTCAATATACTGATCCATTTGAATTTTCATACAAATTTCAACTGATTCAGGATACGAGTTAGATGTTTTAAGAACTTAAACTCATTCATGTGTCCCACCTCTTGAATATATTCCTGTATCCAGAATCCCAATATTCAGTTTTACAGGTGATTAATACTACAATGATATCTGTACATAAATTAGGTATGCGAGGACTGAGGGATCTCAGGTCGATACTTCCGTATGCGCAGAGAGATATCAGTTTCGACTTTTCGGTATGTCCCCTTTAGAGGATCTTTTAGTTACAACAGCAGCGACTATCAATTTTATTGTTTCATCTGCATGCTGAGGGTTTATGCTGTGTCTCAAGCATTCGGTGAAAGTATTATCCAAGGACTAGGTCAGAACTTCCATTCAGCAGAAGTCCCGGAATAATACCCCAGACATCATAGAGTATAAAAACCTAGTATATCAGAATACGAGACCTTTCAAACGAGATTTCAGGGGTTACCTATAAATCCAAGTAGTGTTCCCCACGAAATAAGCAAGTTTGAATTTAAGTTTATATCCCGAAAAAGTTTACTAAATGTATAAAAACCTATCGACAGTGAGACTGTTTAACGCTATTTAATCATTACAAATCTTTAGCATACTGTAACTGTCTACTGATGTACTATCATTTCCTCTTTTTACACAACACCTCAAATTTTTGAATTTTATCATGTTTTTGGCTTTTTCAAAATTTCTAATGTTTTTGTATTTTCTAACAATATTTCTCCCCCTAAAATGCAAAATCATTAAAAGAAATTTGACAACACGATGCTGATAGCTTTGTCTCGCCATCCATGTTCTACTATATTGGGCTGTTCTATTGCCTTTTTGACTAAGTAACACAAAATATAACACTATAAATCTCATTTTCTTCGGTTTTCTGCTATAGACTAGATTGACGGAGGCGATAGACAGATAATGCACTAACAATTTTTAAAAAAAGGTAAATCTGTGAATATGAAAACACATAACTGTTAAATTAGACATCTATTTCGGGATTGTAAGCATGATAAGTTCTAAACTTGGTAATTACCATTGTAGTTTCGAATACTTAAGAACCAAATCTAAAACGAACTGTGAATCAAAGCAACTATTTGTATAATTTACGCTTTTTTGTTCGTTTTATTTTTATTGTTATCTTCTATGCAATGCTAGACAAAACACAAACACTCCACCACCACTCCTCCAGACTAAACTGGCCGTTACATGCCAGCACCAGCACTCACCGTGTTTGTTCAGATGATCATTCAAGGCAACTCTTGATAGGAGTCATCTCAACCTTTTCACACAATGCGTCCTGGCCATGTTTCTTCCTTTGTTGCCCGCAGCGCAACGCGCGCGGGGCACTTTTCTAGTTTGAATATAATTTAAAACAACAGATTTAATTTTTTTATATTTTTAAATAAAGAAAATTACAAAAAAAAATCCTAACTTTTATATTTGTTTTTTATCTCTTCTCTCATCGCCAAGATTAGTTGTAACTCTTCACCCTCTAGGTGATCAATGGGCTGGGATAGAAATTTCAATCATCCCGTTTTTGTTTCTGGGCATCTCTAGCGGCATCTCTAGCTTCTTTGCTCCTTCGTATTTCGGCCCTTTGTTGTTGGAATACGTTGAATGTATCCAACTTGCATGAAATGTCATCTAACTGATCGCTGTATATTCCACTACGCGAGCCCGAACTCCCAGCTGAAGGGATGCCGTACCAGATCTTGATTTTTCAGCACGCCTTCTTGCGGCATTTCTTCCATACTCAGGCCGGTTTAGGCTTAGCGAATCATCCAAAAGGTCCTCAAACTCTTGATCTCGTGCATCAGATTGGGCTTGGTACGAGGCCCTTGATCTTTTGGAAGACGAGTTAGTTTCGCTACCAATGGGGATATTCGCCCACTTTGGATAGAACTTACAAATCTCCCAACAATGCATGAAACGGAAGTCGGTCCCCACATTTGATTTGAATGTGACCACTGCATTTGTCAAAATGTCGGCTTCGGTTTCACCACTTTTTGGGTTTTGCTTTGCTTTATTTAAAAAACCACTATATTTTGTAAGTTGGGTGCTTATCTCGCTCCACTTCGAGGATAAGCTATCGTTTTCACGATAAGCCTCCCTTCCCATTTCTTCATGGAATACTCTACTAACCGCTTCCCACAGGGCGGTTCGATGTTGAGAATTTCCTATTTTAACAAAAAAAAAATTTAATATATTACAAAGTTATATAAAAAATAACCATTAATAAAAACAAAGTTTAAGAATACCTAAACTTGGATGTTGAGATTGTTGACACCAAGCCCTCGCCAATGCAACTTCTTCAGCAACGACCCATTTTTGTTGTTTTCGTTTGATGGTTTCAACTGCTTTATCCGCCTCGGTTTTTTTCTTATGACTTCTCTTTTTGATGGGTTTCGATGCGGAAGGAGCATCGTTGGGTGGTTGAGTTTCGGGGACGGTTTCGGTTTGTGAAAGATCGATGGAGGTTGGTGAAAGGTTGATGGGCGATTGTGTAAACGGGGTAGGTATCGAATCATCGGTGTGTGGGAAGTTAGTAAACAAACGATTCCCAATATACGATGCATAACTCGCTTCTTGGGGCATAGAAGAGTGTATGAAAAATGGACGAGGCATTGGACAATTGGGTGGTGGGCTAGGATTATTTTCTTGGAATGCGTACGGGTTGTTCGGGTCATAAGGACGGTTATAAGGATGCATTTTTTCATTTTGTAGAAGGAGAATTGAAGATGATTATAGAAGATGTGGTTGAATGTGGTAAAGAATGGAAGAAAAATGTGAGTTTTTTAGTGAAAAATATTTTTTTTAACATAGCCGTTGGCCAACGGCTAGCCCAACAGCTATTTTGTTTTGGCCATACACAGCCCGCCATGTCAGCTCGCTTCCCCCGCCCCACGCCCGGCTTAAAACCCAAGCCCCAAGGGCCACGCCCCAACCCAAGCCCACCCGGGGTGGTGCCTTGGGCGTTTTCCCCCAACCCACGCCCCAACCCAAGCCCCATACCCATGGCCTAAGGTGGAAGAACATTGGGTCTTACTTGGTATTCAAGACCTAGGAGGAACCTGACAAGATTAGGGGGTTGATTGTTGGAACTAATCTTATCATAACTCAAAAGTTGGAGGATACAAATGTTTAGTTTATTTTAGGTGGAATATTTAGTATTTATGATAGTTTTATTTAACTTAATTTTCTTATAGGAGTAGGTTTGTAGGACCGGTTTTGACTCCGAAACGATTGCGAAACGAACGTATGACGTGCGGAATCCGTACACGAACGCGACCTAACACACATGATGTAATATAAACGTGATTCTATTAGAAATCTAACAGGAACAAGCACCTTGAATCACTTTCTCTCTCTAGAATCTCTCTCTAGATCTAGAGCTTTCTAAATGTCAAATGAGCAAAAGTTTCTAATCTAACATAAAGTCTCCTATTTATAGGCCTTGGCTTTTAATGAGATTTCTCATTATTACAATTATGCCACCTTGCCTTTTTGACTAGCAATCACTAATATAACGACTCGTTTTCTTCTGTTTCTCGCTACGGCTCAGATTGACGAAGGCTATAGACATAAATGCACTAACAGACTCCCCCTTAGATATTACCGCAGTCAATCTCGTAGCGTCTTGTCTTTCTCTCTCTCTCTCTCTCTTTGAGTCTTCTTGAAGCTTTAACACTTTTTCATCAACGTAGACTCTCTTTTGTTTGAACAGAATCCCCGTGGATCTGTTTTCAGCTTCGGCTTCTCCTTTCTATAGACTCTTTTCTTCGTCAGGCTCCCCCTTTCGTCAAGCTTCCGTGCTTTGGGATCGACACCTTGCTTTCCATATACAAGCTCCTTTAGAATAGTTTCCTGGCTTCTCGAATCCACGCTTCCTTTTGCGTTGAGCTCGTCTTCAGACTCCCCCTTAGACTCGGCTTTCGGGATCGTAGTCTGGTATAACCTCTGCAATTCTCAAACATTTATAAGTAACAACGTTTTGAACATTCAATTTTCCAGAAATCGTAATCTGGCACTATTCAACTCTCTAAATCACTCCCCCTATCAACAATCTTTACAGATTTGGCAGTGTTAAAGAATCCAACTCCCTCACAGTTAATCGTCCAAGTCCAAACTAATGACCTTGGAGATATCACAAACTGTTTTTGAAATTTTTGATTTTAATTCAAGTATCAAATTAATGAACTTGTTTTATTTTCAGAAACACAATCAGCTTACCTAGATTTTGAAACTCAGCAACTCAGACATCGGTTTATCGAAAATAAAGTAGAAATCAAAATCTTTTTGTATTTTCTGAAAATATAAAGCAGTAAAGAAATATGTACAAACATATTTACAGACAATATTTTTGTTTGAGTATGCGTCAGAGGATCATATCAGTTTTTGACAAGTCACAAGTACCGTTGAGCTTAGTTACACATTAAGAATTAAACAATTCACTTAGATTGTCGATATACTGATCCACTTAAATTTTCATACAAATTTCAACTGATTCAGGATACGAATTAGATGTTTTAAGAACTTAAACTCATTCATGTGTCCCACCTCTTGAATATACTCCCATATCTAGATCCCAATATTCAGTCTTACAGGTGAGTATACCACAGATGATATCTGTCAGGGGTTAGATGCGAGGGCCGTGAGAGCTCAGGTCGATACTTCCGTATACGCAGAGAGATGACGGCTTCGACTTTTCGGTGTGTCCCCTTTAGAGGATCGTTTTGTTTCAACAGCACACGATTAGCATTTTGCAATGTTTCATCGTTTTTATGCTGAGGGCGATGCTATGTTTCAAGCAATGCGGAAAGTATTATTCGGGGACTAGGTCAGAACTTCCATTCAGTAGAAGTCCCGGAATAATACCCCATATATCACTGAGTATAAAGACCTAGTATTTCAGAATAAGGGACCTTTCAAACGAGATTTCAGGGGTTACCTATATATCCAAGTAGTGTTCCCCACGAAATAAGCAAGTGTTTGAATTTAGGTTTATATCCCGAAAAAGTTTACTAAGTGTATAAAAACCTATCGACATATCATCAGTGAGACTGTTTAACGCTTATTAATTCTTTACAATTCTTTAGCATACCGTAACTCTCTACTGATGTACTATCATTTCCTCTTTTTACGCAAAACTCAAATTTTTGAATTTTATCATGTTTTTGGCTTTTTCAAATTTTCTAATGTTTTTGTATTTTCTGACAATTTTTCTCCCCCTAAAATGCAAAACCATTAAAAGAAATTTGACAACACGATGCTGATAGCTTTGTCTCGCCATCCATGTTCTGCTTCTCGTGTACCGAATTACAGAAAACATAACATACTATTTAGCACAATTAGCAGAAAAACTAACATAAGGTACCCCCATGATTTACAACACATTGATTTTTACATTCTGAAAACCGTTTTTCAATCTGGTGAAAGTAATCATGTTTGTTCAGCCGTGAGGGTTTCGGCGTATTCAATCAACACATATTTTTGAAATTTTCTATTTTTGACAAAAATTAAAAAACAAACATATTTTTGGTTTTTAATTTTTCAAATTTTTAGGGTTTTAAAAATATTGTTTATTTATGTACAGAAAAACAAACAAACTCCCTGTTTCAACCAACACAGGGTCCAGCAACCTGCTTCCTCTTCATGTGCCAGGCTGCTCCAACTTTCAATTTCACAATCTTCAGTATTCTTGAGCACCTGCACATTCAACTAATTGAATTACTTGAACAATTTAGCCCAGATCTGTTGGACCTTAGGCATTTCAACACAATAATTTTCATTCAATGCTGGAAATTCATTGTTATTTTTCACAAAAACTTTCTCAATTTTAACTTCAACTTTCTCATCTTTTACCAAATCAACATGTTTATTAACACTCCATGTTTGACCTTTCGGTGTACCACGTTTGTAAAAATGTGAATCTTTTTGAACACTTTGGTTTTGAACAACATTTTTTGGTTTCCAAAACTCTTGGGGTTTTGTCATATCAACTGATGTTTTCCAACTTTGTGTTGTTCTGAATCTGGGTGTGTGAGAATTCCAGGTCTGTCTTGAATCGAACCTGTTCTGGTTTGATTTCCAATTTTGATTTGAAGCAAACTTGTTTGTATTGTACCTCCAAGTTTTTTCCGAATCAAATTTGGTTGACCTTTATCTCATATTTTCAGATTTTTGTTTGTCAGCATCAATCCTCTTTTTGTCAACATCCACAGGTTTTAGGTTTGGACACTTTCGTGCAAGATGTCCTTTTTGATCATATTTGAAACATGTTCTCATGGATACATCTTTGACCTGTGGTTGTTGCTTTTTCTTTTTAGCAAAGAACTCATCATTAGACTGTCTCATTTTGAGTTCTTTTTCTTCAGCTAAACTGTTTCCTTGAACAAAACTCATTTTAGCCTGATAATTTGACACTTCATTTTTCTTTCGATTCTGTTTCTTCTTATAACCCAACCCAGCCTTCATGTTTTTCTTTTTGAAACCAGGTTTGTTATACGAACCTTTATGACTCTTACCAACAAACTTTGAAATCTCAGACTTCTCAATCTCAACCATTTTGAAAACTTTGTCAACCTTTTCTGAAATCACATTCTAAATCGGGAATACAACATCTAAGAATAATTTGTCTGATCCAATCATGGTATAAACCAATCCCTTTGAATCATCATTCAAATTTTTCTCGGATTTTATGTTTTTCAGATATGCATCATGAAGATTTCCTTCATCTTCATCCTGTGATTCAGGTTTACCTGTATCAACCGACTCTTCTTTCAACACACTTTCAACGACTTTACCTACCACCTCTGAATCATGAGAATCATCAGACTTGGAATAGGTTATGTCAATGTTGTCTAGCAATTGATCTACCATGTTGAAAGCTTTTTCGACCTTTTCCTCATCATAAAATGCAAATTTTTCCGGTGGTGGAACTTGATGAAACTCTGAGCCAATGCCTTTCTTGTTTTGCTCAGACTCACCATCTCCCGGTTTTATATTGAAAATTCGTTCCAGCACATATGATGACACGTGGTAACTTTTTAACTTGTTGTTATCCTGTTCTAAATCAACAATCTGTCGCTTTAACTTAGCAACATCCTCAATATAGGAATTAACAACATCTTGTTTTATAGCATACATTCGTTTAAGTTCTTTAGTTGTTTCATAAAGATAATTCATTCTTGATTGAGCATATTTTATTTCATCTTTCACTTTCTCATATGACTCTTTTGTAATATGATATGCTAATTTCATAAGAGTCATATTCCTTTTTCTTTTCTTGACAAGCAATTTCTTTTTGAGAACACTCTTCTGTCATTTTAGAAACATTTTCTTTCAAAACTTCATTTTCTTTTTCTATCTTTTTACATTTTTCGGAAAGTTTTTCATCATTTTCTTTAAAAACTTTTTCTTTTTCTAACATTTCTTTGCATTTTTCTTTGAAAATGTTTTCGATTTTTGTGAATTCAAGATCTCTTGTTTTGAATTGCTCATCTTTTTCAGTACAAGCTCTGCACGTTTCCATGCATTTCTTGCACTGTTCAATTGGCTTCAAGACTTCAAAATCAGAATGTACCTCGGTGATTGGCACTTCGGTGTTTTCAGCAGCTTCTGTCTGCTTCATCTCAGCATCATCTTGCTTTTCTTCAATACTGACTTCCTCACCAGCATCACCAATATCCAAATTCTCATTCTTCTTTTCGTCTTCTTCTTTCTTCACCTCTTCTTCAGTTTGTTGTTCTTCAGTAACAACTTTCTTAACCTCTTCATTCACCTCAACTTCTTCACTTTTGATTTCCTTCACAACTTCAACTTCAACAACTTCTGTTTTAACCTCTTTAGCAGCTTTCTTCAAATCGTTCACCATCTCTTCAACACTCTTCTTCATTCTCTCTTCATCCCTTTTTCTCAGACACGATGTCATGGCATATCTGATCTCCTTTTCAAGCCTTTTAGCATATGTTTCATCTTTCATCACATTTCGATAATATTTGGCTCTCAACGGGACTACGAGAAGAACATCATCAAAAATTATGTCTTTCATTGGAACAACCGGTTCACCTTCTCTGTTGTAGTAACACTCTCTCTTCTTATCCCATCTTCTGTTGCTGACAGCACTTTCATACTCTTCCTGCATGTCATCCAATCTGTTGTAGACTACGTCTCTTTCTCTGTAAAGTCTTCTCACTCAAGATCTCTTCTCGAGTTCTCTCTTTGATCTCAACTTTTTCTTCACGGATTTCAGCAGTGTCTTTGTCTTTGTTTTTGTTTTCATCTTGAACTTCAGCAACAAAAACATAATGCGGAGCCTTTGATGCTTTTCTGCCATGAGCTGTTACAGGAGGATCTTTAGGATGATCTTCATCTGGAAGAACTGTGCTCCAGTCAAAACCTTCATCCTCGTAAATTACAGCACAAGCTCTTGATTTTTCTTTTGGTTTATCTTCTATCAACTTTGGCTCTTCTCTGCTTCGATGGTAGATCGCCTTTCGATAATAATCATCGTTGAAAGGACGTTCATTTCCTTTAGCAACTTCAGAGTTTCTACATTCTCTTTTGAAATGGCCCTTTTGCTTGCATCTGAAGCAGGTCACTTTGGATTTGTTGAATCCAAGTTTTGTTGAAGCACCTCCAAGCGATTGTTTCCTGGTAATCTCCATATACCTCTGAGCTCTGCGAATACAACTAGCTAAACACCAACGGATGTCAATGAGCTCCATCTCTTCCGGATCAATCTGGTCGTAGTCTTCTTTGGTCAATTCGGAATTTCCAATTTTGCCAGCTACAAGACCTTCATATGACTCCAGAACAGATGCAAGGAAACTCATTTGCTGCTTTGCTGCATTGATGCTCATTGCAGGAGAATTCTTCAATTTGAGAGCAATGTTGCTCAAAATCCTCTTCAGTTTCATCAGAACTTGACTTTAAAGATGAATGATATCCAGAATGATGACTTGTCGACGTTGTTTGTGGTTCTATCATCTTCTCACCACTAAATGCTGTTTTTTGGTGAACCAACGCCTTTATCAGAAGGTACACTTCCTTTGTAATACAAGCCCACATTCTGTTGATGTGAAGAACCAGTCATCTTGCTTTGCTTTTGTAACTCTAGATCATGACTTTCAATCTTTTCAAACAAAGAATCAAGAGAAATTTCATCATATAAGCATCATTTTTTAAGATAAAAACAAACGTTTGCCACTGATCTGCTCGTGGTAACGCTTCAATTACTTTATCAATAAGTTCCTCTCTTGTCTTGTCAATTTTAAAACGTTCAAGTTCGATTTTGAGGTGACAGAATCTCTCTATCATTTGTCTCATTGTCTCTCCTTTTATATTGTCAAACATATCAAATTCTTTTTTAAGTAACGCAATTTTATTTTTTCTAATCTGTTTTCCCCCATCAGCTTTAACTCGTAAAGCTTCCCAAACTGACTTTGACGATCCATCATGAGTGAGCAAGGCAAATATATCATTTCTGATTGCTGTCTGGATCAAAGCAATCATTCTCTGTTCGGCAGCAAATTCAGATTTATCTTCTCTTGTAAATCTCTTGAACGGTAGTTCTTCGCCTTTATCATCTTTTGGCCTTTCGTATCCAAACTCCAGACAAAACCAGCTTTCATGCGCATACGCTTTCGCCAGTTAATAAACCGTTCTTTCCACCATGTATAATCTTCAATGCTTTCCAGAGTTGGTGGCTTTGAGTGTGTTCCGTAGAAGTTATCATGCTTGATGTTCTCGTTGATGGCTTTCGTGATGGTCTTTGGTGTAACAGTTGTTGTTTCGGAAGAATCGGATGTGAACGCGTTGAAAAACGTGTTGTAGAATTCTTCAGCCATGATGCGAACTTCTTGAATTACCTTGAATATCGCGAATTACCTTGAATCAACAAACAAACAAACACTTATCAGTTTAAACACTTATCAAACAACTGAATCAAAATAATACTCGAACTGGTGAATATTCTATGCAGACTGAAGGTTGACACACTGTGTGGACTGAACTTGATGCGAACTGAGATTTAAGTTGTCAAACCATACAAAGTGCTATGACCCGAATCAAATTCACACAACCTTTTCCAATGACCTGACAAGGTTCAAACGAACTGGATCGTTTTTTATCACATGTAACAACGCCTTTACACAGACAACCTTTTAATTGAGCCGACAACCTTTTATCTTTTACATACAAACCAAATTAATGTCCTTCATGGCAATTCATTGATTATCTCAATATGTATAATGGCCAACACTATCTTTTATAATTTTGATCAGATCAATATCAGACAACTGTTGTTCCACACTTGTTTTTCACTTTTGTTTACACTGATTGAGCCACAAGATCCCACTACTGATTTGAACTTTGGGCCTTTCAATTAATATACGTGATTGGACCGAACAAACCAATAAAGTTCAATAGGGACGATGAAACAATTAACCAAATCAATTAATTCTATTGCACCGATTATTGGGTCTCAAAAGTATATGGCAGACACCAACTAACTTGGGCTGACAACACTTTCCAAATAACCGACAACTAAGACGATGTGATTGGGTCGCTTTAGAACACAACAACTATGATTGGGCCGAGATTAATTCACAACTCATGCAATCTGATTTGGCAGTTGATCTTTCACTAAGCCGACAAACAGTTGTTCAAAATAATATTCCTATTGGGCCGTTCAAATCTAATCACATGGGCTGATTACAACTACAATTTATTGGACCGATTTCTGTTAACAATTGATTATGATTGGGCCTCACATGTAACAACTTAATTCACAACAAGAAATCTCATTGGGCCTCAAAATTTTAGTGGGTCGGTGATCTTTAAATCAGTTACAAATTTTTAATATGTGCCGACAAGATACTACATCTCATTTAATATGTTCCGTTACACATGATTGGACCTAAATTAAACCACTAGGCCGACAACAATATCTTTCACAATTTTTTAATTGGGCCGTTGAATTATGTTGATCACATGCAGGATTCTTATTTAAGTCTCGTGGCCGACAAACTTTATTCAAGACCTGTTTCAATTGAACCGAATATAAAATGTGGCCGACAATATTAATTGTTCAATTGACAATTCGACACACTTAATTAATGTGATTGGGCCGATTCTGTTATAGTTATGATTTAACTTTGGCCGACCGTTCTTGGTACACACGAGCGGAATCAGAAGATGTTCAGATGAGCGGAACCAAGAAGTGACCAAATGAGCGAAACTATGAAATGGCCATAAGAGCGAAATCAACTTTTGTCACAAGAGCGAAACTTTTAGGTATTGTGCCACAAAAGCAAAACCAGTGAGTACCCTATGAGCGAAACCTCAATCCACAAGAGCGAAACCAGTGCTGTATGAGCGAAACCTCTGATTTTTTACGCGAAATCGAACCGAAAATCTTCAATTTCTCCTAAACGGCTAGGAATTTGGATCTGAAACTTGGTAGGGTTATAGATCAGGTGTTTTCGCACAACATATCAGAAATTCAGCCGATTCGGACCGTAAAATCCCGTTCAATTTGACGAATTTCACCGAAAAACGTGAAAAATATGAAAAAAATGAAGAAATAGATGAAATCCGGATCTGAAATCGATGAAATCACGAACGGAAATGTGTGTTGGATCAGTGCAATCGAGTTCCTGCTCTGATACCACTTGTAGGACCGGTTTTGACTCCGAAACGATTGCGAAACGAACGTATGACGTGCGGAATCCATACACGAACGCGATCTAACACACACGATGTAATATAAACGTGATTCTATTAGAAATCTAACAGGAACAAGCACCTTGAATCACTTTCTCTCTCTAGAATCTCTCTTTAGATCTAGAGCTTTCTAAATGTCAAATGAGCAAAAGTTTCTAATCTAATATAAAGTCTCCTATTTATAGGCCTTGACTTTTAATGAGATTTCTCATTATTACAATTATGTCACCTTGCCTTTTTGACTAGCTATCACTAATATAACGACTCGTTTTCTTCTGTTTCTCGCTACGGCTCGGATTGACGAAGGCTATAGACATAAATGCACTAACAAGGTTACTTGTTTTCTAAGGAGTTTGTTTAGTATAAACAGAGATCATAGTTTAGGGTTTATGTACCTTCAATTCTCACGCCGGCGACCACCTTGCCCAGTGGCGCACCTTTTAAGGGGCAAGGAGGTGCACCCGCCCCCGCCAACGTTTCGGTTAGTAGTGTATTTTTTTATTTTCCATCCGAAAGTATTAAAAATATATAGATCCGCCCCCGCCAATTATTTTTTTATTTTGAACAAGGTAATCATTTATTTTAGTTTCTCATTCACTATTGTTTAGTTCTTGAAGGGAAGGTTGTGAACTAGGGTTAATACTGAATCGAAATTTGGGCATTACTAGTGTTTTAGACCTTAATTGTATCATTTAACATGAGATTAACCTTAATTGTATCAAAATTCTGTGTTTTGACCCGACCTAAATCAAATAGCCGACCCGAAAATATAACCTGAAACATAGCGGTAGGAAAAAATTCTGTGTTTTGGTCAAGCTCTGCCACTGACCTTGCCTAATTTATCAAACGCCATTCGAAACGTCGGTGACCACCTTACCCTACTTTATCAAACGCCGGCGATACCCTCACGCCGGCAACCACCTTGCCCTAATTTATCAGACGCCCTACGAAACGTCCGCGATACCTTCACATGTATGTTTGATTAGTTTATGATATTGTGTAGATTAGTTGGAATTTTATAGTGTGATGACAAGATTAATTATTGCTTTGTGATTTTGTAGATTAGTGCAATACCCTCACAGGTATGTAGATTAGTTGGAGTGATTTTTATGTCAAATTTTAAATTGTGATACTCTCACAGGTATGTAGATCAGTTGGAGTGATGTTTTTGATAAATTCTTGCTCTGTGATTCTGTTCTGGATGTGATTTTATGAAATTTTGATGTGATGACAAGAATTTATCTCCATGATAGATCATACCAGCTTGTGTTGTGTGTAATTAATTAATCATAAGTTTTATGAAAAGAACCTCTAAACTTCTTCATAAGTTTTGGCCTAAAGCATTATGTGTAAAAAAACAATGACTAAATGCAATCAAATTGTAAAGCAAAGACGCCAACTCTATTGCATTTCTAAAGCTATTTAGAAACTTTGTTTTATTTGCAGGTTCAAAATCCTTGTGCAATCAAATATAGTGGTGCCATTTGAGGGGTTGAAATCAGTGGCGGAACTAGAAGAAAAATTCAGGGGTATCCTATTTTTTACCGTACATTCATAAAATAATCTGCAAAATACGCTAATAAATAAAGTTCAACAAATACCCAGGCCGTCCTTAAGAATTCGGACGCCCTCGAGGGCCCTGTGCAAGTAGACAACATTGGCCCCTAAATATAGACTTATTTAAAAAATAGTAATAAGACGATTTTTATGAGCCTTGATTATGAAAAAACTAAATAATCTATTTTTACTGCTTTTTTTTTGGTAGGTTTTAAATTTAACTAATGGTGTGTTACTCGCGGCCTGCATCGGAGGTGTTAAAGTTTGTAACGACATTAACTGATATTATTCTAAAGTAGGCTAAATCAAACACAAATGATAAATAATCATATACTTTAAATACTAATTTTTTTCTCTCGTCATTCCCGTATAAGTTTTGATAAAAACAAACATGTATTCAAAATAGAGTATTTATTTGTTATCAAACGGTACGACGATAAACCGTACTGATGGTTTGACTTTATAAAAAAAGATGCTTCTTTTTCAAATAACGTTTGTTTAACTTATTATTTGCTTCGTTTCTCCGCAACACGCGGTGTCAACAAATCATATTATTAATTATTATATAGTTAATAACTAATAATATGACAAAACATTTTAATCTAACTTTTAATATAATATTTTAATATAATAAAGCTACTGCTCATTTCAATTGTAATTTTAATATATAGTAATATATAGTAATAATAATAATAATTTTAATATATAGTAATAATAATATATAGTAATTACTTATAAAAAACTAATAAAATTACATTCTCTCATACATCAAGATAAAAAAGAAATTAAGTAATAACAATCAAAGAGTTTGTTGTTCAATGAAAAGAAAGCCCAAATTAACAAACAAAAAAAACTGAATAATATAGTTAATAAAATACTTATTGCTCTTTTTTTAGCCGTACAAACATAAAAAGAATTATTAATTTAATATTAAACTTAATACTTAGGCCAGGCGGGGTTGACAAAGTTCAACACGTGATGGCAAACTTCAACGCATTGAAGTTCCGTGATTCCCACCGCCACAACAAAGTTCCACGCGTTAATCTTCCACGAAATCAATTTTCGTTATTTTTATTACGACGTTATTGTTTTGTTTTGGGAGGGTAATTGTTGGTTGGGGGAAATTGTTGGGTGTGGTGATGAGTGATGACCAGCCCCACTAAAAAAGGTTGTGAGTGATGAAAAAATGGTTGCTGACATAGCGGAACATGATTGGATATTGTGAGTGATGAAATTCTATCACTAGTGACCACCCCTCTCCCCTTATGGACATGACTTTAAACTATTGGGTACATCATACTTTTAATTTGATGGGCACAAGACCCAACAATTTATTATTTAAATATTTTTCAGTCATCTTCTTCATTAGTAAAACTCATAACCAGCACCAGAGTACCAGAACTGGAACAAACATGGTGTCCATCCCTTTCTTAAGAATTATACTATTGATTCTTCATTTCTATTTCTTTCAGGGGTATCCCATATATAAAACGGAGAAAACAAGAAAGAAAAGTGTACTTCGCCAAGAAGTTGAGGGGTATCCCGGGCTACCTCTCGACAAAGCATAGATCCGCCCCTGGTTGAAATACATATGGCTAGTTTGCATGACCAGATAGCTAGTCAACTGGTTAATATTACAATTGTACGCAAAGTATCAAATTGTATTTGTACTTTAGTATATGTTTACATGGATTATGAAGTATTTATGTGTAATTTGGATTTTCTATGATGTTTTGTATTTTTCTTTTATAATTATTCATCATTCAAAGTTCTAACCAAACAGATACGTTTCATTCAACATGAAATAGTTTAAAGGGGTAAAATAGTCGTTTTGCACCGTCATTCAAAAGTTAAACCAAACAACACTTACTCGCTCAGAGTGTTATGGTTCAGATTCGGATCAAATGGTCAAAGAAAGAAGATAGAAAGAAATATGATCCAATTCATCTGCATGAAACAAAAAGAAAACCTATGAACTATTTTATAGGCTTACATAACAACTACTAACCCCACTAAACACATGGAAATCGACTAAACATGCATGCACGTGGAGTATGGGCATCCCTTTACTCTATTTTTGACACATAAACATAAGGGTGAGCGGGGCACTCTCCTCTTAGGGGAGTCCCTTCTCTTACATACACCCAATCAGGTTATGACACGTCAACTCCCATCTTAAACTCCCTCACACCCTTAATTTGATGGCATCACTCCACTCACACAATTATTTTTTTATAAAAAAAGAAGAAAAAAATATGATTGGTGGAAAAAGAGTGGACCCACATTAACAACCAATCACCCCCTCTCTTTCTCTCTCCTCTCTCTCTCTCTCCTCTCTCACGCGGTGAACCCTCCCCGATCTTGGTCACCGAATTCACTCACCGCGGGGATGGCGGCGGTGTTCCCGCTCGGGGACTTGGGTCACCGCCCCACTCCCCGCATGGTGCCCCGTTCACCCTAATAAACAAAATAATCCTAATTATGTGGCTGGCTTGCGAAGTGATACGGTGCACACATCGCAGAGTCTTTTATCTAGTCAAACCTCTTACTGATTCAGCAATCAATGGCTCAGAGGTTGTCAAACATCTTCAAGCTTATTTATTAAATATGTATACACTAATAAACCAAAATTCATAATACTAGCGGTGTTCTCGTTTTTTATCCTTATTATATCATAGCATTTCTTTGCATTATGTTCTGCCATCGAAATCTAAAACAACAAACCCTATAATGGAATCAGAAACGAAATTGATTAAATGAATTAGAAACCCAAAAATAATAATTAAAATAAATCAAAACTCAAAATTTAAAATGGAAGAAAACGATTAGGGATGTCCATATAAACCGGTTGAAACTTAGAACCATCTAAGTCAAAGCATGCTTAATTTGTATTTATGGTTTACTAATTTCAAATACATCCCGCACATTTAATGTATATATGTGTGGGTCCTCGGGTATAAAAGTGAAAGTGCATTTATTTTAGCGTTATTTTACTAATTTCGTGAAAATAACATTAAAAATGGGGGACGGTTAACCATACGTCATGTGGTGGCGTTACTAGCCGAAAGACAAAAGGTTACATGCACTAAATAGCCTTTGTCCCAATTGTTGAGTGTTATGTGTCTTGTGTCCAAGGCTTGATGTCAAACTACTATTGAGTCGGGGTCTAACTAGAAAAAGACTATTCTATTCCTTAAGGGTAGATGTAAGGTTGTTTACATCTTACCGTCCCCAGACCCTATCTTAGTTTTTTGCTATCGGTGGGATTTACTGAGTTGAGTATAGTTACGATGGTTTACTAATTTAAAACTTAAAACTGACGATCTAACTCCAACATGTTACGTGTCTTGTGTCCAAGGCTTGATGTCAAACTACTATTGAGTCGGGGTCAACTAGAAAAAGCCCTCTATTCTATTCCTTAAGGGTAGATGTAAGGTTGTTTACATCTTACCGTCCTCAGACCCTATCTTAGTTTTTTTGCTATCGGTGGGATTTACTGAGTTGAGCATAGTTACGATGGTTTACTAATTTAAAACTTGAAACTGACGATCTAACTCTAACATGTCGTGTAACCTCTAACTACCAATTCCCCAATAAATTAATTACTCAAATAACTTATAATATTTAACCTTAATAACAAAACTAAATGCACAATATTTCTAAAAATAAATTTGTGAACATCACGATATAAATTTTATTAAAAATGAAGTTCGTTTAAAAAAATATATAGGGTAAATTACTTTTTGAGTCCCTGTGTTTTAGTAGTTTTATCTAGTTGAGTCAAAAAGCAAAAAGTTTAACGACCTGAGTCCCTATAAGCATTTTCTGTAACCATTTGAGTCCAAATTTTAACCTTTTGAGTCCAATTTTTTGGACTCAAATGGTTATAAAATGAATAAAATTGGACTCAAAACGTTATAAAATAAATGGCTAGAGACTCAGGGTGTTAAACTTTTTGATTTTGGACTCAAATGGTTAAAACCACTAAAACACAAGGACTCAAAAAGTAATTTACTCAAATATATATATTTTCCAGTACAATATATACATTGATTGTTTAACGTTTTTATTATTAAAAATAACTTTTATTTGTTTTGAAATAAAATAATTGTTTTTATTATTATTTACATTCATTTAATAAAAATTTAGGTTGGGATGTAAATGTGTAAAAATTGGTGTAAATTGCCATTTTAGTCCCTGAGGTTTGGTCTAAATTGCCATTTTAGTTCAAATAGTTTTTTTTCTCCTCTGGGTCCCTGACTTTTCCATTTTCTTGCCATTTTGATCACATTGCCTAACTTAATCTAAAAATCTGGTTATAACCAGGGGTATTTTTGACATAAATGTTGTGTAGTGATAACCAGGGGTAGTTTACAACATAATTTATAAACCTCATAATAATTTAATACTAAAAGTACCCCTGATTATAACCTGGTTTTTAGACTAAGTTAGACAATGTGATTAAAATAGCAAGAAAAAGAAAAAATCAGGAACCCAAAGGAGAAAAAAAAAACTATTTGGTCTAAAATGACAACTTAAACAAAAACTCGGGGACTAAAATGGCACTAAAAATTGAGTTGTGTTGGGTTTTGTGTGTGAAAGAGAGAGAAATTAGTTTTTTTTATTAAAGATTGAGTTGGGTTGGATTGTGAAAATGAATAGTTCTATTACTTTCTATTTTAAAAATATGCATTGATAAACCATTTTTCATACGACAATCAAATGAAAAAAAAATAGAAAAACTGGTTCAAAACATCAAGAGTCAAAACGAAACGATTTTTATATGTCCGTAAAATCAAAAGTGTCCATTCAGTTGGTTTGTCCTTTTTCAATGTCGTATCAGCTATTCAACCTAAATTTTTTGTGCAAAACCAACTGAATCAGATCTAAACGCCCCAAGGGGACGAATACACCTAAGAGGAAGTGAGAAGAACGTGAAGTATGAAGTGTGAAACTAGAAGGTTATACTCTTTGAAACCTGGTTTGACCCTACCCACACGATCAAATCCGCCCATTTAAACAGGCTTAAGCGCACCTCTAACAACGAACTCTCGTCACCACTGGACGAGACATAATACAGTCAATGACCTCTTCATATAAACCATAAAAATACATTTTTTGTATACTTCTACCTCTTTACTAATTTACCACAACCCCATATTCACAAAAAACACACCTCACAAGATTAAGTTAAGTTGCTGATTTATTGCTTACCTTACACCACCCTTCTTAATCCTCGACTGGAATATTGTGCCTATGCCTCAACCCAATATCAGCATCACCACCGTTATCTCTCCTTAAAGCAGGGCCCACAAAACCCAATGTCTCGACAACCGGAGGGGTCTCTTGTTTGTCTTCCCCAAAGTTATGAAGTCTCCGCCCAATCAAATATCGGTCGTCTCTTATTGAGTTGTGAAGGTTGGTGAACCAGATATGAAACCTCTTGGCACAAAAGCATAACAAACTGAAACCAAGGCACCCTAGCCAGGCAAACCGATAAACAGCTGAGTTGACCACTAGCGGATAGCCAAATACCGGAAATACCCCTCTAGCTAATACGTAAGGAATGCACAAAGCAGTTAGAAGCTTCATGACGATAGGGACCACAATCTCACGTAACACCCAAAAGCCTTGCAGCCTTGAGAAACCGTTGTCTCTCACCCGCTCAAACTTTACTCGCCAGCTGTCGTCCGCCAGAGGTAACATATGATCCATCATTACCTGTATGTATGCATATACCAACAGATAATAACTTTTAATGTGTGCACTCACATTGATAAAATCCATGTTGCTAAGTTAAAAAATCGTGATAACTCACCAGCCGAGTCCATATCTTCAGAAAGATGAGTCCAAGAGCCCAATCCTGATACAACAGAAAAACCGGGCTTTCATCCACAGGCACCCGCATTGGTACAATGACCAAAAGCTCAAACAGGAGGCCAATCATCACTGGGATCATAAAAATCTGTACGAAGATAGTACTAAACGGGTTACACAAGAGATAAACCTAGTGGACTGAAGAGAAAGAACCAACAGGAAATGTGGCCTTACCCAAATAGACAACAATACCGAACTCTTCACAGCGATGGAACACCATTTGAATACTTGACCTAATAGAACTGTAGCTCTCCTTGTTTTAATTTGATCAATCGAATATCTTACACCGGCCAGTGCAGTCCAGATGACATAACTTCCAATAATGAACGCATACAGGTCTACAATAATATTCATATAAGATTTTAAAGCATTGCACAAGAATGACAAACAGGTCTTCCGTTTAAACTTCTTACCGTTGCACTTTATGCCATGTGTTATTGGAAGAAGCGGAACCGAGTTGAACAGCGCTCGTCCAAGGAATATGGGCACCACAATTACAGCAGAATTGAAGATTAGCAGTGTCATCCATGCTGCCAGCAAAAGCAGCACAATACAGAGCACAAACCCGTACCTCCTAATAAAAGAAAAAAAACATAATCACATGAACCATAGCTGTTGAATTTGACACATGCAATTCATGGTTATTCACATTCTTGTAACGAGATACAGGAATAAAATGCCATTATTTGTCACTCAGAGGTTGAGTTTGGCCAGTTTTGTGACTTTCGTCCAAAAGTTTGTTTTTTAGCATCCAGATCCAAAAGGTTTAAAATCTTGCCATTTTCATCCGGCTCGTTAACTCCATCCATTTTTCTCCATTAAGTCAGAGGTATTTCCGTCTTTTTTGCTAACTTACAGGCAATTCGGTCTTCTTCAAATCTTGTAAAAAAACCGAATACCCTTGAAAAAGACCAAATTGTCCTTTAAGTTAACTAAAGAAGAAAGAAAATACCGCTGACTTAACGGAGAAAAATGGATGGAGTTATCGAGCCGGATGAAAATGACAAGATTTCAAACCTTTTGGATTCAGATGTGGAAAAACAAACATTTGGACGAAAGTCACAAAACTGGCCAAACCTCAGGGGCGAAAATGGCATTTAACTCGGGATACAGTAACTTACTCTGAATCAGATTGTTCATTGACTTCAGCTTCTTCTGCAAGGTTAGCATCAGCGGCTGCCTGCCTGGCTCTGTTTAGATCTTCGGGAGCCACATAACCGACCACCGCTCTATCTTGAACACCCGGCTGACCATTTTCTTGGCCGTTATCATCTTCAGGACTCGGTAATAGAAAATCCGTTAAACCAAGAGCCCAGCCAACTGCAGTGAACCAGTAGCGAAGAACCGACTTGATTGTTGCCTTTAACTTAAAGTGCTCGATAGCAAACGGGATGCAAATTTGAAAGAGAAGCATGTTAGCAGGGATCTCAGTGAATGGATCAGATACTCTGCAAAGACAGAATGCGAATCATGACTGTTAGTAAGAAACTAAGAATACCATATGCAGTAGTCAGATACTCATAAGAATACCATATGCAGTAGAAATTAAAAAAAAAAGAGTAAAATGCACAGATAGTCACTGTGGTCTTCTAGAATTTTGAATTTGGTCCCTAGCTCTCCAAAAGTACACAGATGGTCCCCAACTTTCACTAAAACTACATGGATGGTCCTTGTGGCTTGCACTTTGTAACGTATTTAGTCTCTAACTTATACCTTCTAAAACCTTTAGGTTTGATTGTTGGGGACTAAATGCGTTACAAAGTGCAAACCATAGGGACCATCGTGTACTTTTGGAAAGCTAGGGACCAAATCAAATTTTGGAAAACCACAGAGACTATCCGTGTACTTTACTCTTTAAAAAAACAAATACTTACGATATATCAAGAGGGAAAACAGATGGAGCCGTTCGCATGGCAAGCTTAACTGGCAAAAATACAAGCATAACAATTAAGCTTCCATAAACAGTGACTGATAATAGAACTCTACGGGCATGCTTGTGCACAGGATCGTCGATTAGATCACGGAACGGATTGTAATTGGGATCAGCTGGATCACGCAGAAAGTAAAGAACTCCAGTACGCAATACCTGACATTCATGTGAAAAATATTTTAACAAAATAAAGTTGGAAATTATAAGAGTAAAATACACAGATGGTCCCTGGTTAACCAAAGCTTTGGATTTAGTCCCTAGTTTTTCAAAAGTACACGGATGGACCCTGTGGTTTGCATTTTGTAACGAAATTAGTCCCCAACTTTTGCCAAAAGTACACGGATGGTCCCTGTGGTTTGCACTTTGTAACGCATTTAGTCCGTTTAGTGACTAAATGCGTTACAAAGCGCATACATAGGAACCATCCATGTATTTTTGGAAAAAGTTGGGGACTAAATGTGTTAGAAAGTGCAAACCATGGGGACCATCTATGTACATTAAACATGCTAGGGACTAAATTCGAAATTTTGGTTAACCACAGGGACCATCCGTGTACTTTATTCAAACGTTAAACATGATATATTGAAAGGTTAGTAGACTATACCCCCCGCAACAGGCTGACGAATATGGAGATTTGTAACATGTAGACAATACCAACAGCCCAATGAATCAACGAGCTTGCTAATGGAGATGATGAAAAGAACTCAACTCTATGAGACATAGATTTGCCGAACATTCTTATGGTACAAAAATCTAACCACCATCCACACATAAGCGGGAAAACACCTAGCTCAATGACTAACAAAAAGGCGACCTTAATCATCGTCATTAAATGTCTCATTGCCGCCACAAACTGTCGGAAGAGAGACGGAATCGTCCCGGCTATAGAAATAATACCATAAAACCGTCCCATCGTCAAAGGCTCTCCTCTGGAGTACCGAATCATTACGATAACACCCAAGTAGAAAACGACAAGTGAGAAAATGAAAATATATCCAACGGCGAGAGTAGTAACATCCGACAACCGTGATGCACCTATAGCCACGTCTTTTATAATATCCGATGAAACGGGAAGAGTGACATTGTTTGATGACTCGGAAAGTGTGGTAGAATTCTCATTCAACATTTCTGCAACGTGGCTAATTACGTTGTTGTTTGAGTTGGTGTCGGATGTCAGATTTGTTACTCCGGTTAGCGCGTTCTTTAGTGTAATGTTGGCTAAGGCAAGTGCTTGTTCGTTAAGTGGAAGACCGGTTGATAGCACGGGGGTGGCGGCGGATGATAACATCCATGATAGATGATAGAGTATGAAACGTCCTAGGTGGAAAGGCACGAGGATTACAACCGCAAGAAATATCATGTTACTTGCAAGAACCTGTAGATGAGAGAAGTCACACATAATTAGCATACATAACTAAAAGAGTAAAATGCTTTTTTCATCCCCGAGGTTTGGCCAATTTTGCGACTTTCGTCCAAAGGTTTTTTTTCCGCGTCTGGATCCAAAAGGTTTGAAATCTTGCCATTTTCATCCGGCTCACTAACTCCACCCATTTTCATCCGGCTCACTAACTCCAGCCATTTTTCCCCGTTAAGTCAGAGGTATTTCCATCTTTATTGTTAACTTAAAAGGCAATTCGGTCTTTTTCACTTTATGTACAAGCATTTAGCATAATGTACAAGTATTCAAAAGACCAAACTGCCCTTTGAGTTAACAAAAAATACGAAAATACCCAAGTTAACAGAGAAAAATGAATTAAGTTCACGAGCCGGATGAAAATGGCAAGATTTCAGACCTTTTAGATCCAGGTGCGGAAAAACAAACCTTTAGACTAAAGTCACAAAACTGGCCATAATCTTAGGGACGAAAATGGCATTTTACTCTAACTGAAAACAAATTAAAAGTTACTCGTTTCTTGCACTACGGGTCAACAAAAAAAAAAGTTACTCACAGTGAATGCATTTTCGACCAAATGGAAAACAGGGCCCTGCATGCCAACGAGCTCATCAAAAGGAACATCCTCTGCACCATCCCCATCATCAAGTCCATCAAACATCTGCTCAACATGTGCCTCAAGACGAGCGGCTTGCATCTCCCATCTGGCTGCAACATTTTCCGCATTTCTTCTAATCATCTGACCAGCCCCAGCAATTCCTTGGGCCCCACCAGCATCGTCACCATTCCCCTCACCAATAACATTCCTGTTGGCTTGAACTGGTGGTCTTCTGGCAACACGAGCACCGTTTCTATCCCCTTCATCTTCTCTGTCACCATCCTGGCCACCAATTTCTCTCAGATGTCGAAAATAGTCCCGTAAGGATGTGGCCCCAAGAAAAATAAAAACTATGCTTGCGGAAAGTAAGAACCCATGAAGGCAGTCGGTGAGGATAACGTAAGTCGAAATATGACTCAGGAACAATCCCTGGGCTTCACCGTAATTCCTGACGAATGAGAAACGCCATATCCAAAAGGTTATAAATGGTATGATTAGAAGCCATACAGAAAGCACGAAACTGAGACGTAGAAAGAATTGCAGGACGTGATATGCTTTCATTGCCATTCCAACTACGAATTCTTGAAAAGGAAGCCTTGCAGGTGCATTTTCAGCGTACACGGGTGAGAACGAAAATGGGTGCTTGCAAACCTGAAATGCAAGTTGAGATGACTAGTGTAAAAGCACAAACAAGTCTGAAGAGCAAACAAATACCACTAGCAACATTTTATAAAGTGTAAAAATAAAAGGTGATAAGACTGTGTTTAAAACTAGATATGTCAATGGTCCATTCCATAGGATCCATAATATTGTGTCAACTAATGTAGGACTACAAACCCATTTTTAACGCGCCAAAAAAAAAAAGAAAAAGAAAACTCTTAATTTTGGAAGGAACTTGTTCAACTGAAAAGCCAAACTTGCCTCTAATCCTTGAAAATAGACAGCAATATCATAACAAGTAACAACAATAACACAACAAACAACAACAACCATAACCAGTAAATCCCACAAATAGCAAAACTATTGGTAGGGTCTGCGGGAGGTGGGATGTAGGCAAACCTTTCCCCTATCCTTAGAATAGAGAGGCTGCTTCCTGAGAGACCCCCGGCTCCAAAACAACCAACAGGCAGATAGACAAAAGATGGATAAGTAAATAGCGTAGCAGTAGTCGAATACATCATTAGCAAGCAACATATAGGCATAGATACAAGAAAATCATCATATGTTGGCCTACCTAAAGTGTAAAAGAAATCTAGCCCCCCTTCCCAAGGCAAAGCTTTGACTCGTCTATACCCTCACCTACAAGTCCTTAACCTTAATCCTACGTCTCCACGAACTCCTATCATGAACCATGTCCTCAGAGAGGTGCAACTCTACCAAATCTTGCCTAAGTCTTTCATCCCAAGTCAAGTTGGGTATAATTAATATACATATTCGAAGAAGTCATATACAACAACCTATATAAGTCAAATGACAGGACCAAATCAGATGCTTAAAGATCCTGCTACATCCTAATTCCTACACGCTACTTGTTGCAACTATGATTTAGAACACTGAAACACCAACTAAACCAAAGCTTTAATTCACTGGGACCGTAAAAACTGCAGGAAGACATAACAAAAAACCTTTTATGTGCACATTTACCCCATATGCATATAACCTCAAAAGTCAATACCCATCAACCTGTCAGTGGCTGGTGAAACTACAGCACCAGCCATTAATACCTCCACCCACTCTAATATAAATGATCCAACAACAACAATTCCCCAATTACCACCACTTCACCAAGTCTGCAACATCAACTACATGTTATATGCCCTAAAAACTTATTCAACAACAGTAACCCTATCTTCCACCAATCACCAAATACGCTCAATACCACTTTCCACAACTCACATAACATATTCAAAACACCTAATAACCATCACTAAATCATAATCAACCAGCTAAACCTAGAAAACATAACAATTTTTTTTTAGAAGATAAATTGTTTTTTATATATAAAATACTGGCCGAGTTACATCAATATCGCAGGTAAGCGAGCAACAAGCTAGTTTTCATAGCTCACATAACAAACGAATAACAGTTAGTTTTCATAGCTCACATAACAAACGAGCAACAAGCTAGTTTTCATAACAATTCAGACAAAACAAACGAATAACAGCATAATCTCTCAACAAGCTAGTTTTCATAACTCACATAACACGTTTACAACACCTAAAAACCATCAGTAAACCATAATCAGCCAGCTAAACCTAAAAAACACAACAAATTCAAACAAAACTAACAAATAACATTATAACAACATAATCGAACCTCACACTGGCGAGCGTTGCTATGATTCAGCCACTGAAGAAGACAATCCTGATGCACAAACTTAATACTACCGCTACAAGCACACGGATACCGAAGCGGATTATCATCGTCTCCGTTATTTCTACAGATCCGACAAACATCCTCCTCGTCATCATCGTCGTCATCATAGCTGATGAACGAATTCACGTTACCGGCGGAAACACTCTGAGATGTGGAGGTTAGATCCGGTGGATGATGAAGCGGTGCGTTCACGGCTTCGATTCCGTCAGCGGTTTCCATGGATTGAGATTGAGAGAGTGTGAAATTTTAGGGTTCCGGTGAGATTGTGGATGTGGAATGATGATAATGATAATGTTTTCCGTTGAGATGGCGGTGGAAGGGTCGTTGGGATTTGAATGGGATGTGGTTTTAATGGGAGGTTAGGGGAAATAGAGATCGGACGCGAAAGCGTGTGCCGGTTGTCACTTGGGACCTTATCTCTTTCTTTATTTACGGTTTTGTCCAATTGAGGATTGAGAAATGAGAAATCAGAAAAATGTCCGAATAGTGGGGTTTATTCCGTTTTCACCTATCTATACTATATAATAAAAGAAACCTGTTTTGGGACACTTGTCATTCTCTCGTTTATTTGTTTAAAATTATTAATAATAATAATAATAATAATATTTAATCTAATCTAATACAAATAATAATAATATTTAATCTAATCTAATACAATATCTTATTATTAATTCAATAACCTATTGTTAAACTAATACTTCAATAGAATCTTAAATCCTAGCTAAACAAGTTTCGAAATTCATAATAATATTAATATGTTAGACTAAATATATTATTGATATATATATATAAAATATATTATTGATATATATAACTAAAATTATTATCAATAATATTAATAATAGGTTTAGAATCAAATACAAAGATTCAAAAAATAAGAAGTCGTACAAAGGGTATCAAATAGACTCTGATTGACCTCATTCAACCGACATTAGAACCGTCTTATCGAACTCTACGACATTAATTAATATGTACGAGTTGATGGGTTACATTTATATTAACTCATTTATGTCAATATGGTATGTAAATGTCTCTGTCTTTGTTCTGCATTTACAGGAAATATCTATACTATATAGTTTAAATTGTTCAACCCGTGTAACACACGGGGAACTAACCTAGTATATATATATAGTCCATATTTTCTAAAAGAGTAAACTTCCGTTTTGCTCCCTGTGGTTTGGTCACTTTAACGGTTTTGCTCCAAACCTTTAAAAATAGCCATTTTGCTCCCTGATGTTTCGGTTTTTTTGCCAGTTTGCTCCCCGCCTCTAACTCCATCCAAATTGTTTATGTTTCCATTTTGCTCCCCGCAGGGAGCAAACTGGCAACAAAACCAAAACATCAGGGAGTAAAATGGCTATTTTTAAAGGTTTGGGGCAAAACCGTTAAAGTGACCAAACCACAGGGAGCGAAACGGAAGTTTACTCTTTCTAAAATTACAGCTATAATGTCTAACTTTTATACATTCGTTCTCGGATAGTCTCTAACGTAGATGAGGGTTAATTTTTTGTGTTAAGTGGGTGTGAAATGACATAATTACCCTTACTATTAAAAAATAATAAAAATGTAATTAATCATTTAAGAAATAAAGTGGATCCTACTTTTTTTAATCATAAAACACCTCCACTCACCTCTTTCTCCGGCCAAACCAAAATCTCCGGCTATCATACATTTTTCCACCCTCTTTCTTCTCCTGCTAAAAATTTTCGGCAATGCAACACTACTCCGACTATCATCATCATTTCCAAACAATAACTAACTAAACACTAAAATTTACAAAACTAAGTAAACACTAAAATACACAAACAATAACCACACACAACTTTCGCAGAAGAGCTTCAAACATTAATATTCAAATCATAATCAATTTTTTTTCAAAACTAACTTAACATTAAAAGACACAAACATTAAAATTCAAATAAAACACATTCAAATCACCATCAGAGCTTCAAACTACACATGACAAACAAAACTTGTGGCGGTGTTCGATCAGAGTGTTCTAATGGCGGTGTTCGAAACGGTGGTGGTGGGTGCAAGAGGTGGTCGGGTGGTGGAGGTGTTTGATCGGTGGCGGCGGCGTAGGACATGGGTGACAGGAGATGGTTGAGTGGTGGTGTGTTTAATCGGTGGTGGCGGCGCAGGACAAGGGTGACATGAGGTGGTCGGGTGACAGCGGTGTTCGATCGATCATGTAACACCCCGATATTTTAGATCGAATCCTAGGATGACACGTGTCTAGAAACTCTCCACATAATTCAAATATGATTAACGGAGAGTGATTATAATATTAAAAAAGGGTTAAAAATCATAAAAAAATGATATATATTTGAACTTGAAGGCTTACTTCTGCCTAAAAGGCATTTCTTTATAAGTTTTCGAGGTCCCTTACTGTCACACCCTGATTCACGGTGGGCCCGGAACTTGGGGTATATGCGTGACGATCAGATAGTAGTTATCACAATTCACAGCGGAAGTATAGAGATATCCCAAAGGTAGGATCCAATAAAATGGACTTGACACTATCTTGAGTCTTTTCATGGAGTCGCAAGTTCCATAGTTTAAGACAAGCACTATCCAGCCTATTTCGTTATTCGCCACCTGTAGATTAATCTTTAAAAATACGTCAGCTTTCGCTGTTAAATATAATTAACCGACACAATTTGAAAATCTTTTCAAAAATGTTTGAATACCATTTGGTATGTCATTTTAAAAATAACTTGGGACAAAGTGATATCTTTTGTTACCAGTTTTACATGCTTGTCTATACCTATGGGGCCCAGAACAAATCTCAGATACATGATTAACCGACATGTCACATTAATCCCTATTGGATATATATATAGGGGGCTGTTAGAATGAGAACCACCTCGAGTTGTAAGAACTGCGAGAACTACACCCCACGGGTGGGCGTTCACCATGATTTTTTTTTACAACTAGATGTGTGTATTATAAACACAGCCGTAAAAAAAAAAATTTAAACGCCGCGGCCGAGGGGGTAGTTTTTTACACCACAAGTTTGGTGTTTTTAATTTTTTTTCTTTTTTCTTTTTTTTTCACCAAACTTGTGGTGTAAAAAACTACCCCCTAGGTCGCGGCATTTAAAATTTTTTTTTACGGCTGTGTTTATAATACACACATCTAGTTGTAAAAAAAATCATGGTGAACGCCCACCCGTCGGGTGTAGTTCTCGCGGTTCTTACAACTCGGGGTGGTTTTCATTCTAGCGGCTCCCTATATATATATATGCTAAAGATAAAAAGAAAACCACTTTTATTGAGAAAACCCGGGAAACTCTAAGCTCCCGACTTTTTTTTTTTTGAAAAAATTAAAACACGTAATATACATGTTTTTAAGAGTTTTGGGAAAAAAAATCGAAAAAGCGCATAACACATGAGATGGTTGTAACCCTCTCACACTTTTACCAAACATCATTACACACAAACCCTAGAACACACACACTCTCTCTCTCGACTCGGAACCAAGGCAACCGAACATCCCTTTCATCGAAGCTTTTTGGATTAGGATCCTCCTTTTCGCATCTCGGTTAGTATTATGTTCACCGATTACATGTTTTATATGTATGCTTGTGTGATGATATTGTTATTAATCGGATTACATGATCGGTTAGGGTTTATGCTAGTGACTGGGTTCATATGTTGTATGATATGATGAATGCATGATAACCGGATCGAAGGCTACTGTTATTGTCATTGTTCTTGTTGTAAGTTGGTTCGAATGTATGTTGTTAACCGGCTGTGATATTATGATATGGGATTATGATTTAGGGTACATGATAGTTTATAATTTGATTAATCACATGAATCCGATCATATGTTCTGCATGTTGGTAAATGGTTGTTCTTGATATGATATGAACGTATATGAACATGTTTGATTCCTGAATAAGTTGTTGTTTGATCTGGATTATGAAACTGCCGTATATGTTGCTGATATTACGTAATAAATGTTACTGATTAATTATGGAAATCTGTTACACATTGTCTCGATAAGGGTTGCGAGTCGAGAACCCTCAGTCTCGACTCGAGACCACATTGCCGACACACAACAGCACAAATCGAGACCACGGTTGCGGGTCCGGTTGCGACTCGAGACCGTGTAGTCTCGACTAGACCATGATGACTCGAGATCTCCGTTGTTGCGACTCGAGACCCCGAAACCAATACAACTCGAGATCGTTAGTCTCGACTCGAGACCGCGAACACTTGAACACTATTGGACTTTCACTGTTACGAGCCCAACTGATTGGGCCGGATACTTGGACTTGTTACGTGATTTCTATTGAACTGCTATGAATACTCGTGCATGCCATGTTTATTGTGACAACTCAAACTTTAGACTTACTTTGTGTAACGCTACGTGCTTATGTGATGCTTCGATTTAATGAATGATTATGTTATTATGTGTTTACACGTATGTATGTATGAATATATATAAACCAAATCGCACAACACAAACCCGAACCCAATCGCACAAGCCCAATAGAGGGGGCCGCATTCTTTTGTGATCGGACCATAAGGGCGGCCCATGTATGGGTTCGGCCCACTTCTATTTTACACAAACAAGCAACCGTGTTGAAGGGTTGCCTCTCATTTGTTACAAAAACACAAAGTTACACAAAACCCTAATACCTCTCTCCCTCTCTCTCGAAGTCTTGAAGCCGGCGGAAACTCCTTGTGCACCCGAGACCCTACTAGTTCCAATCCCCTAATCCGGTTAGTGTGATGTTGTTTGCATTGATAGATGATATTTCGTTTATACGTGATTGCATGATTATATGTTTGATCGGATTGTTTTGATGTGTGAAAACCGAATGATGTTGCTAACCGGTTATAGGTTCACATGAACTGGATGGTATGTTAACACGAAACTGATTAAATGTTAACCCGGATATTAGGTCCGGATTAGTTGGATGATAATTGTTCATGTCATTGATCGATGATGTTCATGATAATCGGATCCTATGTATACTTGATGTACATGTTTGATAATGTTCATACGGTTTGGAATGCATAATCTAGTATTAGAACCGGACACTTAGAACTTGGCCGTGATGTGTTATAAATCGTTATGTTATTGTTCATATGTTTAGGCTAGGGTTCATGTGAATTAGTAATAGATTGTCTTGTTTGATCGATTACATGTTAAACTAAAAGTTGGAAACTTGTTGATTGTTAAAAGATAAATTGGAAACCATTTAATTGTTGTAACCAACTTGCTAAAATTACGGGATCTTATGACTGATTCATAAGGTTTCCAAACACACCCGGATCGCACAATACAAGCCAGTCGCACAATATAGTTGAATCGCACAAAGCACTTGGGGCCTTTGTGTAGGTGGGCCGAACACACTGGGTAAATCATGTAACATATTTGGGCCGGGTAGGATGTGACTCGCACAAGGTGCATAGTCGCACAAGCCTTGTCCATCGCACAACTCCTCCAATCGTACAAATCATACAGAATCGCACAAGTCATATGTTTACTTAACTATTTGGGCCGGACAGTTAATTGGGTTGGGCTTGTTTGGATCGCACAACCCGTCCAGGTCGCACAAGATCGACCGGACCGCACAAGTTAATTGCATGCTATTTGGGCCGCATTGTTTTTGGATCATATAATGATATGGGACTTCTTTTATGTTGGGCTTTATTATTTTGGGCCGGTACATGTTGGATCGCACAACATGTTGTGGATCGCACAACATGTTGGGCCGTTTACATTTGGGCTAATAGTTTAGACGCACAAGTATGATTGCATTGTACTCTTGACTGTTTACGTGCTACCTGTTTGCTATGATTCCTACGTGCATTACTTGAACCAAACCTGACTTGTGTGGTAACCCTGTTAGGACGTGGTTGACCACTGTTAGTTCAAGAACCTTCTTCTTTGTGTATCTGCCGAGCAACCCAAGGTGAGTTCACACAGCCAAGGCATGGGGTTCCCAGGGTGGGAATGGGATTGGATGATTATTCGTGCGTACATAGTTAATGGAACCTAATGATATGGTCCTCAGGGTAAGGATGGTAAATGATAAGATACAGCTAGACTAGTATACCTACTTGAACTGAGCTTCGCACACACGCCAAGGGTTGGCTGCGATATTATGACTGATCTTCGCACACATGCCTTAGGGAGGCTGCGAACTATACATACTAAACTTCGCACACACGCCAGGGTGACCAACGATACAAATATACATAGTCTAGAATACTTGGGAACTTTCCCTAATCTTCGCATACATGCCTAGAGGGCTGCGATACGAACTAATACGATACTTGATTAAATGAACGAACGCAATGCTTACTATACTATTACCATTACTGAACTTACTTACTGTGAACTCGCTCAACTAGTTGTTGACTCTCTGCTGCATGCCTTGCAGGACCTTAGGTACTTTATGGAGCTTGCACAGGGAGGAGCAGGTCGTTGTGGGCAAATGGATCGTGAATGCCATTTGAACACTTATGATATTACATACCTTAACACTCACGTTTGGGTTTTTACTTTAATGCTTCCGCTATACTTAACTATATTGGTTTTGATAAGCACCTTTAGTATTGATGGACAACCATTACTATTTATTACATGTTCAATATGATTGGTGGCTTGATCCTGGTCAGTCACGCTCCCAAAGCGGTGATACTCCGCAGGTGGATTTTGGGGGTGTGACATTTATACTTGTGTACAATACGTGTAAGACATACGTGCTATACTTGAATACGAACCTGACTTGTATGATAACCATGCTAGGACGTGGTTGATCACTATATAGCTTAACCGAACTTTGTGTATCTGCCGAGCAAACCAAGGTGAGTTCACACAGCCAAGGCATGGGATTCCCGGGTTGGGAATTGGGTTGGAAGATTTGAATTGGATAATTACTCGTACTTACGCTATTGCTAGACTATATACCATCGTCCTCAGGTTAGTCAGGACACTTACGTAAAACCTACGTAAACTAGTATCCACCACTGTCTCCCGGGTCGGGAGGACACTTACGTAAAACCTGCGTAAACTCATACCCACTACTGTCTTCCAGGTCGGAAGGACACTTACGTAAAACCTACGTAAACCCCACGCATACCACTGTCCTCGGGGAAGGGCACTAAACCTACGTGACCTTGTACGTATTCCTGTTCTCGGGTTAAGAAGAACACTCATGTTTGCAAATAGTCTAGTAAGTATAAATATGGGAAGCCCCCACTAGTAATAAACATAACCAAGGGAAACCCCCACTATTAGTACATACATACGTGGGAAGCCCCCACTAAATGAACATACGATTTGTTATTTTAAACTTACTTTATGTGAACTCGCTCAACTAGTTGTTGACTCTCTGCTGCATGCCTTGCAGGACCTTAGGTACTTATGGAGATTGCACAGGGAGGAGCAGGTCGTTGTGGGACACGGATCGTGGATGCCATGTTAACGTTTAATCCTTGAACTTATGATTTACATTGGATTTACATACTTATGCTTCCGCTACTCAAATTACATTTTGATAAACACCAATTATATTGTGATGGGTTGTTTTGACTACTTTTAATATTTAAATGCTATGTTCAATATGATTGTATCCTGGTCAGTCACGCCCCCAAGCGGTGGTACTCCGCGGGTGGATTTTGGGGGTGTGACAGATTGGTATCAGAGCCATTGGTTATAGAGAACTCGGTTTTATTAAAGGGGAAAACGTTTTTATTAAGACCAGACTATAACCAGAACAGTGCTCTCAACGATCCACAACGACGCTTCGCTCCACGTGCAAGACTCAACATCCTAGGTAATATGGTTTATGTTTATATTGCCTACTTGCTAGATTACATAGAACTTTGCTCGTAGTATGCTTAGATACACATGACCCTATTACATGAGAATACCTATGTGCTTACACTCTTCTGTCATCGCACTACTCGCAAACCATTCTCACTTATGCTACTTTTACTATGAAGATCATGTCTGGACGTGTTAACATGACTCAAGCCCAGTTGACGGCTCTCATTAACGAACAAGTTGCTGCGGCACTTGCAGCCGCACAAGCAGGAGGTATATCCTGTAGTTATAACTCACACTAGGATCTTTAGGTCCTACACTCCTAAACCAACTCTTGTGTTTAACCTTGTCCTATTCGTACACAATAGGTCAACACACACCGCAACTAGTTTGCACTTTCAAGAACTTCATGGACTGTCGTCCAAGTACGTTCAGTGGCACGGAAGGAGCAGTGGGACTACTCCATTGGTTCGAAAAGCTCGAGTCAGTATTCGAGATGTGTGAATGCCCTGAGGCTCGCAGGGTCAAGTACGCCACTGGTACTTTGGAAGGGATTGCGCTAACTTGGTGGAACGCACAAGTTCAGATTTTAGGGCTGGCAGCTGCTAGCGCCACCCCTTGGAATGATTTTAAGGAACTGATCAAGCGAGAATACTGCACGCGTGATGACATCCACAAGTTGGAAGTGGAGCTTTATCATTTGAAAATGATGGGGTCAGAAATCGAAGCTTACACGAAGCGGTCGAACGAACTGGCCATCTTGTGTCCAACTATGGTGGACCCTCCAATTAAGCGCATTGAGTTGTATCTCAAGGGTTTAGCGCCAGAAATCCAGAGCCACGTGACATCGGCTAATCTCGACAACATCCAGGATATTCAGCGACTCGCTCATCGTCTTACTGATCAGGCAGTGGATCAGGACAAGCAACTGAAACGTATCAGCGCTACTACTGCTACCACATCAGCCGCTACTCCTACTACCCCCAGTGACAACAAAAGAAAGTGGGAAGGGAATTCTAGCAAAGGTTTAGCAACAGTTCAGTCTCAGGCTCAGCAGTAGAAGACTGACCACTACCAGAGTCCCAGTCAGTAGTTTTCTGGTAGTTGTGGGCAGAGGAGATATCAGGGAAATCTCCCAAAGTGCCACAACTGTAACAGGCACCATAGCGGCCAGTGCAACAAGGGCCGTTGCCAAAGGTGTCTCAAGATGGGCCACGAGGCCAAAGACTGTAGGAGCCCACGGCCTGCGAATCAGAACCATCAACCGCCACTACCAGCTCCACAAAACCAGCAACAGCAAGGCAACAGGGGATGCTTTTAGTGTGGTGCTGAAGGCCATTTCAAGCGGGATTGCCCCCAGATAAACCAGAATCGCAACAACAACAACAATCAGGGCAATGGTAACAACGGTGGGAACAATAATGGCAATGAAGCTAGGGGTCGTACTTTCGTGCTAGGTCAGGGTGACGCAAGGAACGATCCTAACGTAGTCATGGGTAAGTTTCTTCTTGACGACTTTTACGTTATTGTTTTGTTTGATTCGGGTGCGGATACAAGTTATGTGTCTTTGAAAGTTAGCCAACTGTTAAAACGTGCACCAACACTCCTGAATACCAAACATGTCGTAGGGTTAGCTAACGGTAAGAGTCTAGAGGCCACGCACATAGTTCAGGGTTGTAATCTTATCCTTGCGGGTCAGACTTTCTCCATCGATCTCATTCCCATAGTTTTGGGTAGTTTCGACATCGTTATTGGTATGGACTGGCTATCTCAACATCACGCAGAGATCTTGTGCAAAGAGAAGATTGTTCGTATCCCTCGTTCTGGTCGGGAACCTCTCGAAGTTCAGGGCGACAAGAGTGGTGCTGTGGTTGGCATCATCTCCTTTCTAAAGGCTCAAAAGTGTTTACGTAAGGGCCACACTGCCATCCTGGCACTTGTCACTGATGCATCAGCAAAGGAAAAGAAATTGGAAGACATTCCAATAGTTCGCGACTTTCCTCAGGTGTTCCCTGAAGATTTACCTGGTCTACCGCCTCATCGCCAAGTCGAGTTTCAAATCGAGCTAGCACCGGGAGCAGCACCGATAGCACGTGCACCGTATCGATTAGCTCCATCAGAGTTGGAAGAACTCTCTACGCAACTACAAGAGCTCTTGGATAAGGGCTTTATTCATCCTAGCTCTTCGCCTTGGGGAGCCCCAGTACTATTTGTGAAGAAGAAGGACGGTACTTTCAGGATGTGCATAGACTACCGTGAACTGAACAAGGTGACGGTGAAGAACCGTTATCCTCTTCCACGCATTGACGACTTATTCGACCAGTTGCAAGGGTCGAGCTACTACTCCAAGATAGACTTGAGGTCAGGTTACCATCAGTTGAGAGTCCGGGATGAGGACGTCTCCAAAACAGCATTCAGAACTCGCTACGGCCATTACGAATTTCTTGTCATGCCTTTCGGGTTAACAAACGCACCGGCAGTCTTTATGGACCTTATGAACAGGGTGTGCAAACCCTACTTAGACAAGTTTGTGATTGTATTCATTGACGACATCCTGATCTACTCCAATAGTCAAGAGGAACACGAGCAGCACTTACGGCTTATCTTGGAACTTCTTCGAAAGGAACAACTGTACGCCAAGTTTTCAAAATGCGACTTCTGGCTTCGCGAAGTCCACTTTCTAGGCCACGTAGTAAACAAGGATGGGATCCATGTCGATCCATCCAGGGTTGATTCGATCAGGAACTGGCCTGCACCGCGTACACCAACGGAAATACGCCAATTCTTGGGTTTGGCGGGGTATTACAGGCGATTCATCAAAGACTTTTCAAAGATTGCACAGCCGCTTACACTACTGACACAGAAGGGTGTCACCTACCATTGGGGTAATACTCAGGAAACTGCTTTTCAGCACTTAAAGGATAGACTTTGCAGTGCACCTATCCTCTCATTGCCAGAGGGCACAAACGACTTCGTGGTTTACTGTGATGCATCCATCCAGGGTTTTGGATGTGTGTTAATGCAGCGCGACAAGGTCATTGCTTACGCTTCGCGCCAACTCAAGGTTCACGAACAGAACTACACGACGCACGACTTAGAGCTGGGAGCTGTTGTTTTCGCACTCAAGATATGGCGACACTGCCTGTACGGTACCAAGTGCACTATCTACACCGATCACAGGAGTCTCGAGCATATCTTCAAGCAGAAGGAATTGAACATGCGTCAACGTCGATGGCTTGAACTACTGAACGATTACGAATGCGCTATCAAGTACCATCCAGGCAAAGCCAATGTTGTGGCTGACGCCCTCAGTCGGAAAGACACTCTACCTAGACTCGTACGAGCCTTACAGCTCACTATTCAGTCTAGTCTTCCTGCACAGATACGAGATGCTCAGGTTGAAGCATTGAAACCAGAAAACGTAAGGGCTGAAGCCTTACGCGGCTCAAGGCAACGACTAGAACAGAAGGAAGACGGTGCCTACTATGTAACAGGGCGTATTTGGGTCCCACTTTATGGCAACCTGCGTGAGCTAGTGATGGATGAAGCTCACAAATCGCGCTACTCGGTACATCCAGGTTCGGATAAAATGTACCACGACATCAGAACTACTTATTGGTGGCCAAGCATGAAGACCCACATCGCTACCTATGTCAGCAAGTGCTTGACCTGTGCAAGAGTCAAGGCAGAGTATCAGAAACCAGCAGGCTTACTTCAGCAACCAAAGATACCACAGTGGAAATGGGAGGAAATTTCCATGGATTTCGTTACTAGCCTGCCTAGATCCCAGCGTGGGAACGATACGATTTGGGTGATCGTGGATCGACTCACCAAGTCTGCTCATTTCCTGGCGATCAAAGAAACAGACAAGTTTTCTACACTAGGAGACATATACTTGAAGGAAGTAGTCTCAAGGCACGGGGTGCCCACCTCTATCATTTCGGATCGCGATGCACGATTCACTTCAGAACTATGGCAAGCAATGCACAAAGCTTTTGGTTCAAAGCTAGACATGAGCACAGCATATCACCCTCAGACGGATGGACAGTCTGAGCGCACGATTCAAACTTTAGAAGACATGCTTCGGGCATGTGTTATCAATTTCGGCAACAGCTGGGAAAAACATCTCCCTTTGGTGGAGTTCTCATACAATAACAGCTATCACACCAGCATACAAGCCGCTCCATTTGAGGCATTGTACGGACGTAAATCCTGATCACCTCTCTGTTGGGCAGAGGTGGGGGATAGTCAGATCACGGATCCAGAACTTATAGTGGATACCACGGAAAAGATTGCACAGATATGACAACGTATGGCGGCAGCTCGCGACCGTCAGAAAAGCTACGCGGATAAGCGTAGGAAGCCATTGGAATTTCAGGTCGGGGACCGGGTTTTACTCAAAGTCTCACCCTTGAAGGGTGTGGTTCGTTTTGGCAAACGGGGCAAGCTCAATCCGCGATATGTCGTACCATTCGAAATCATAGAAAGAATAGGCAAAGTAGCCTACAGACTAAACCTACCAGCTGAACTCGGTGCAGTTCACAATGTTTTCCACGTGTCGAATCTGAAGAAGTGCTTGTCAGATGAGACCCTCATAGTTCCTCTGAAGGAACTCACGGTCAACGAGCAGTTGCGATTCATCGAGGAACCAGTAGAAATCACGGACCGAGATGTTAAGGTCCTCAAGCACAAGAGAACGAGAAGATTAGATGAAAGAAAAGTACCCCCAATTGTTCGTGAACAGTACAACCACTACTGAGGCTGAAGCTACCACGGAATTTCGGGACGAAATTCCAGATCAACGGGGGGAGGATGTGATACCCCAGGAAAATCAGTAAACGATACAACTTACCTAGCTTCCTCAGCGAGTACCTACCAAATTTCAGGACGAAATTTCTTTCAAGTTAGGGATAATGTGACAACTCGTATTTTAACCGTCTCTTGTACTAAGTGTTAACTGTATGAACTATTTGTGATTACGTGAATTATATCGATTGGATGAATGCATGACTTAGCTCTATGTTTTATGTGTTATTGAACCGATCACACAAGACCCACTCGATTTCACTAACTCAATCGGCCCTACACAACTCGAGATCTCAAGGGCGGCCCGTTGAGGGGTTCGGCCCACTCACCCTATGCGCATAACACATGAGATGGTTGTAACCATCTCACACTTTTACCAAACATCATTACACACAAACCCTAGAACACACACACTCTCTCTCTCGACTCGGAACCAAGGCAGCCGAACATCCCTTTCATCGAAGCTTTTTGGATTAGGATCCTCCTTTTCGCATCTCGGTTAGTATTATGTTCACCGATTACATGTTTCACCGATCACCTGTAAGACTGAATATTGAGATTCTGGATACGGGAGTATATTCAAGAGGTGGGACACATGAATGAGCTAAGTTCATAAGACATCTAAATCGTATCCTGAATAGATTGAAATCTGTGTGAGAATTTAAGATGGATCAGTATATCGACAATCGAGGTGAATTGTTTAAATCTGAGTATGAAATGAAGCTTAACGGTACTAGTAATTTGTCTGAAAAGCTGATATGATTCCCTAACACGCTCGCCAAAATAAGTTTGTAAATAGTTTACTTTGTTTACTTTCTACAATTTAAGTTTTCTGCATTTCATTTCTTAGTTTAGAACACTTTATTAAAATCCAAAAAGATTTTATTTCTGCTTTATTTTTGACAAACCAAAGTGGAGAGTTAATCGTTGGATTCTCGAAGATTGAAGCAGATGCAGGAAATTCTGAGCTGAAGAATGAGGAGAGCTTATCTTGTTGAAGATTGAAATTGTTGAAAAGTCAAAAACAAGTTCATTAACTTGATACTTGTTATTTTCAGAAAATATGAAAATTGTTGTTTTTAAATCAGTTTGATTCGTCAATGATCAACCAAGGTCATTAAGTTAAACTTGGTAGATTAATCAAGTAATCAGGGTGTCACACCCCAACCGATGGCGGAATCATCGGGGCGCGGCACTAGGCGAATCAGATTGCTCAAGAGAATCCATAACAACTATATTGCGATAATATTTATTACATTTGTCATCCCATACTAACAAACAATATAATCACGTAAGTTATCACAGATTTCTTGTCCTCTCGAACAATTCAAATCCGACAACCTAGATTTTAGGTGCGTTTCTAGACTTCCTAGCTTGATTTGATGTAGACTTCGACTAAACCTGCAACATACGTTAAAATATTGTCAATACAAAAGTATTGACGAGTATACAGGTTTGATATGTAATAGTATAATAGATTAAAAGTGCTGCGAATTTCCACATGCATAAACGTAATACACGACATATATACTCACAAAACTGATACTACCAGCTAAGTCCTCGATGCTCGACTCTTCGATGGCATAGCTAGACCCCGTCGGGCGAAATAGTACTATACTAGTTGTGGTGGGACGTCACGAGTATAAGTCCTAGCATACATGCAACTAGCATCACGTATATCTATGAAAACATTTATTCGCAAGTGATAAATTGTCCAATTGAATCATTCGTTTGATAAATTCGATTTATAAGGAACGTATGTTACACCCAAAATTCGATAAAAAGGGGTCAAGTATACTCACAGTGCGTATTCGGTTGGATTGACGGGATGGTGCCTGAGAATGTCCTGATTTCAGACTAATTGCATAAGTATTGGGTTACTCGTTAAACGGTATCGAATTACGTGAAATTGGACGAAAAGTTGGATTAGGATGGCCCATTCGGATGGACCGCTTGATCGGCCGGGCTGCTCGATTGAGTGGGCCATTCGATCGAGTGGGCCGTTCGATTGGCTGGTCCAGCCGATCGGCTGGGCCGCTCGATCGGCAGGGCCGCTCGATCGGCCAGCCTGTCCAGCTGTTTTCGATGATTTTCGAGTGTTCTTCGGTGTTTTTGGTCGAGACGTTGTTACGACGTGTTGAACAACTGAAATCCCATCAATTCCGACCTGTCCTAACGGTCGGGAATCACCCCGTTGTATCAGAACTGGCCGTTCTTGGCGGTTTTTCCGTGTTTAACCCGAAATTGGTCGTCTTTCCGGTAGGAATCAGATCCTTTACCAACACGACACTAGGAATGAGTATAAGGTCGGTCTAAGCTATGTTTTTACCGTTTTTATGTATAGATCTGATGTGAAAACCTTGATTATTCTTGGGAAATCCCTTGGTTCTGAGTTGTTCTTGGTGGAATGAGGCCAACACTTGAAGTTCATAAGAATTTCGTGATGACGTCACTCTGAACATCTCAAATCCATGGCTTCTTGCTTAGAAACATTGATTTAGACGAGATTTATGTATAATCGTATGGAAACCATTCGGATCTGAGTTGTTCTTCATGGGATGACATCACCCTTGAAGAACTCCATGGTGACATCACCCTTGAAGAACTCCATGGTGACATCACCCTAGAACACTCCAAATCCGTTGATTTCATGGTTAAAAGTCGGATTTTGAAAGATAGAAAGATGAAGGTGTGACAACTCGTATTTTAACCGTCTCTTGTACTAAGTGTTAACTGTATGAACTATTTGTGATTACGTGAATTATATCGATTGGATGAATGCATGACTTAGCTATATGTTTTATCTGTTATTGAACCGATCACACAAGACCCACTCAATTTCACTAACTCAATCGGCCCTACACAACTCGAGATCTCAAGGGCGGCCCATTGAGGGGTTCGGCCCACTCACCCTATGCGCATAACACATGAGATGGTTGTAACCATCTCACACTTTTACCAAACATCATTACACACAAACCCTAGAACACACACACTCTCTCTCTCGACTCGGAACCAAGGCAGCCGAACATCCCTTTCATCGAAGCTTTTTGGATTAGGATCCTCCTTTTCGCATCTCGGTTAGTATTATGTTCACCGATTACATGTTTTATATGTATGCTTGTGTGATGATATTGTTATTAATCGGATTACATGATCGGTTAGGGTTTATGCTAGTGACTGGGTTCATATGTTGTATGATATGATGAATGCATGATAACCGGATCGAAGGCTACTGTTATTGTCATTGTTCTTGTTGTAAGTTGGTTCGAATGTATGTTGTTAACCGGCTATGATATTATGATATGGGATTATGATTTAGGGTACATGATAGTTTATAATTTGATTAATCACATGAATCCGATCATATGTTCTGCATGTTGGTAAATGGTTGTTCTTGATATGATATGAACGTATATGAACATGTTTGATTCCTGAATAAGTTGTTGTTTGATCTGGATTATGAAACTGCCGTATATGTTGCTGATATTACGTAATAATTGTTGCTGATTAATTATGGAAATCTGTTACACATTGTCTCGATAAGGGTTGCGAGTCGAGAACCCTCAGTCTCGACTCGAGACCACATTGCCGACACACAACAGCACAAATCGAGACCACGGTTGCGGGTCCGGTTGCGACTCGAGACCGTGTAGTCTCGATTAGACCATGATGACTCGAGATCTCCTTTGTTGCGACTCGAGACCCCGAAACCAATACAACTCGAGATCGTTAGTCTCGACTCGAGACCGCGAACACTTGAACACTATTGGACTTTCACTGTTACGAGCCCAACTGATTGGGCCGGATACTTGGACTTGTTACGTGATTTCTATTGAACTGCTATGAATACTCGTGCATGCCATGTTTATACTTGTGTACAATACGTGTAGGACATACGTGATATACTTGAATACGAACCTGACTTGTATGATAACCATGCTAGGACGTGGTTGATCACTATATAGCTTAACCGAACTTTGTGTATCTGCCGAGCAAACCAAGGTGAGTTCACACAGCCAAGGCATGGGATTCCCGGGTTGGGAATTGGGTTGGAAGATTTGAATTGGATAATTACTCGTACTTACGCTATTGCTAGACTATATACCATCGTCCTCAGGTTAGTCAGGACACTTACGTAAAACCTACGTAAACTAGTATCCACCACTGTCTCCCGGGTCGGGAGGACACTTACGTAAAACCTACGTAAACTCATACCCACAACTGTCTTCCAGGTCAGAAGGACACTTACGTAAAACCTACGTAAACCCCACGCGTACCACTGTCCTCGGGGAAGGGCACTCACGTAAAACCTACGTGACCTTGTACGTATTCCTGTTCTCGGGTTAAGAAGAACACTCATGTTTGCAAATAGTCTAGTAAGTATAAATATGGGAAGCCCCCACTAGTAATAAACATAACCAAGGGAAACCCCCACTATTAGTACATACATACGTGGGAAGCCCCCACTAAATGAACATACGATTTGTTATTTTGAACTTACTTTATGTGAACTCGCTCAACTAGTTGTTGACTCTCTGCTGCATGCCTTGCAGGACCTTAGGTACTTATGGAGATTGCACAGGGAGGAGCAGGTCATTGTGGGACACGGATCGTGGATGCCATGTTAACGTTTAATCCTTGAACTTATGATTTACATTGGATTTACATACTTATGCTTCCGCTACTCAAATTACGTTTTGATAAACACCAATTATATTGTGATGGGTTGTTTTGACTACTTTTAATATTTAAATGCTATGTTCAATATGATTGGTGGCTTGATCCTGGTCAGTCACGCCCTCAAGCGGTGGTACTCCGCGGGTGGATTTTGGGGGTGTGACAGAAGGATTGCATATAGATCGAAGTAGTACAAGATTTGAGTTAAAAACTTACAAGAATCGTGAGAAATCGGGAGATTAAGGGGCTGGAACGTCTTGGTCGAGTAGCAGCAGCAACAACAAGTGTTTGGGGTTGAAGAGGGGTATTTATAGGCAAGGTAGGAGAGGAAAGGAGGAAAGGCGGGCCGGGTCGGCTGGCCCGTTCGGTCGGCCGGCCCAGCCGATCGGCTGGCCTGTCCGATCGGACGGCCCAGCCGATCGGCTGGTCCGTTCGATTGGGCGGCCCAGCCGGTTGGCTGTTCTGTCCGATCAGCCGGCCCAGCCGACCGGCTGGCCCGTTCGATCGGGCGGCCCAGCCGATCGGCTCGACTGGCCCAGCCGTTTGGCTGGCCCGTCCGTACGGAGGCCTTTAGTCCTCGTTTTTGGCGCGATTTCGACTGTTTGGGCCATATTTTCGTATATTTATAGTATTATTTAATTATTTATCATAATTACACACAAAAAGGGCCGTATATACGTATCTATATAACCAATATTCGGTGCGATGATCGAGTTACGCGTGCCTTCGAGTGCGTTCTTCGATGTGATGTGCCACAATGATTATCGGGGCACTACTTGCTCGTGTTGCCGTCATCGTCATGATGGCTGGAGACATGGTACTCACCCGATAGTCTTTGTTAGCGTTGTTTGTTTACGTTTTTGACACCTCACGGTTATCGAGGAGGGTAGATTAAGCCCTCACTCAACATCATCGTGAGTGTTATAATTTATGAAAATAGGTTTGTAATAGCGATAGAATATGCGTAATTATTCGATTATACTTCGATTTAGCGACATATCTGATATAGTTACATTATGATCCGAATCTCTGGTGCTAGGCGTAACGAGTGTATCGATAGTAACAACGCACGAAAGTGCGGGTTGTTACACAGGGTCATTAACTTGGACCTGAACACTTGAGTGGATTGCTAAAACTGATTGAGTTTGTGATTTATTGTTGAAAAGATAGAAGTGTAATGATTAATGTTTGAGACACAGGGTTTTGGACTTCATCATTCCCATGGAAGCTAATTGTTAAAGCTTGAACCAGATCAATACCTCAGATTCTAGCATACTGAGAGGGGGAGTTTGTGAAAGGGGGAGTCTGGATCAACGTTCAAAGGGAAGTATAAAGATGAAGCCACGACAAGATTGTGAACTTGTGAAGATAGAATGCTTATGATGTGAAGACAGAGAGTTGGAGATAAGACCAAGACTAAAGACTCGGAGCTGAAGACTTCGTCAACATCCAAGGGGGAGTCTGTTGGGGCACGGAATGTCTGTTGACTACGTGTATATCAAGTCTTAGGTCAAGATAGGTCAACATAGGAGCTTGAAAGTCAGAATTAGAGTTTTATGTTGAGGTTTCGCTTATGTGTACATAGGTTAGAGATGATTTCGCTTATTTGTACATTAGGGTTTCGCTCATATGTTTCTAGGGGGTTTCGCTTATTAGTCACATGGGGTTTCGCTTATATGGCAGTCCATATGAGCGAAATTAGTCAGACTATAAACACCATAGTGTGTGACTTCATTTGTATCAATGAGCGAAACCTGGTCATGCTTGTGGTAACCAAACTCTGTCAAAATTGATTCAGAAAGCAGTAATAGAGAAGGAATTAAAGAGGAAAAGCTGTTGTTACTTCGTATACATTGATTCCGCCTTTATATGCGAAGATGAACTACCTTAACTAACTTTTCGGGGTCGCAAACCGGTCCAACAAGTGGTATCAGAGCTCAGGACGAGGAGTTAATACTACTACAGCTTGATTCTACCAGATTCTCTTACTTCTACTCACTTTCTCTCATATTTTTCAATTTGAACTGGTTCCTATGGTTGAAATGGCCTGAATTTTAAATATAATGTGTGAAACACAGTAATAACAAACCCTAGAAAGAATCAGGTTAAAACACGGCTTAAAAATGGTAAAAATCAGTTAAAAACCATATTTCGCTTATTCAGACAACGAAGGTATTTCGCTCATACGGACTTGTGATTTCGCTCTTAGGACATATTTCGCTCATACGGACAATCACTAGTTTCGCTCATACGGACAATACCTAGTTTCGCTCATAAGAACATTGATATTTCGCTTATCTGTCAAGTGTGATTTCGCTTATTTGACACTTAGCTATTTCGCTTATCAGTCACTCAGACTGATTCCGCTCATTTGTCACAATTTTTCAAAATTTCGAAAATTTTTCTAAGTGATTGCTGACTTTGCAGGTACACTCAAGATGGATGACATATTCTTGAATCCATTCAGCGACTTGTATGCATTTTCTGGAAATTCGGGAGACGATTCATCTACAAGCAAAAACAATGAGAATCCACCGAATGTGAAGAAAAAGGAAGCTTGGGAATCTGAAAGTGCCTTTGGAACGTTTAATAAACCTCTAAAGCTAATGGCTATCGAGGAATACAGTCGGTGGTCAAGAAAGTTTGAAGATTGGTTAATGGCATTTGTATTTCCCAGCTGGAGGAGTCTGAAAACTGGTTATCAAGATGGAAACAAAAATGGTGAAACTTTAACATCAGCTGAGGAAATTGAATCATTTGTGGATGAGCTGAAATGTGTGGCATTGTTATTTCAGTCTGTCCGGGAAGACATAATCTCATTGATCGACTTTTCAAATGCAAAAGATCTCTGGAAAAAGCTAGAAACAAAATGTCTAGGAAGTGCTGAAATTGTGAAAAGTAAAAAGAAACTTCTTAGGAAAGAATTTGATTTATTTGGCTGTCTAAAGAATGAATCAGTGTCAAAGATGATCGAGAGGTTTGGACATTTGAAACTGGAGCTAGCTAGACATGAAATTACGTATTCTAACGATGAGCTAGTAGACAAGTTGTTCGATTCATTACCAGACGAGATGGATTGGAGTTATTATGCGCTGATGCTGAAAAACACTATCGAGCCTGAAAAGTTGACTCTGGATTTGTTGATTGAGAGACTTGAAAGTCACGAGCTGGAATTGAAGAAGACATACAAAGTCAATCACTCATCTTACCAGCAGAATTTGGATTTGTATTATCCAAAAAGCATGATGCCAAAAGCAACTTCTCCTAAGACTGCGTTTTCTGCTGAGAATGTGTCCACAACTAGCAAAGAAAGTCAAAACAATCAAAGCAGTGGAAATCACAGTGGTTATCACAGTGGATCTTCTTCATCTGCAAGTCATTCTGATGCAAAGAATCGGTTTCAATGCAACATCGCAATAGACTTAAAGAATGCTCAGAATTTTGATGAGGAGTCGGCTAAACAGCAGATGATCTTTCTAGCATCTGTGTTGGAGTCGTATGAAGGGTTAGTAGCAGGGAAGATAGGCAACACCAACCTAACGAAAGAGTATGATCAAATAGATCCTGAAGAAATGGAATTAATCGACATTCATTGGTGCATGGCCAGTGCGGTTCGTCGAGCGCAGCGTTTCATGGAAATAACCGGCAGGAAGACAATTGGTGGTCCATCTACCAAGCTGGGTTTTGACAAATCCAAGGTGACGTGCTTTAAGTGTAAGCAGAAAGGTCACTTCAAGCGAGAATGCAGAAACGCATATGCTGATGAGTCGGAGAACCCATTCAGAGAAGATTACTACAAGAAGGCAATCTATCACCAGAATAAATCTGAGTCGCCTAGATTGAAGCAGGTTGAAGACACTGAAGAGAAATCTAGAGCTCTTGCGGTGATTTACGATAATGAAGGGTATGATTGGAGTCAAGAGGTTCTACCGGAGGAAGATGCGATTGGTTACGCATTCATGGCGAAAACCGAACCTATTCCTTGGAAAGATAACCGAACTGAAGAGCAGAAGTATAAACACAGAAAAATGTTGGCTGAAAACAGAATGATTCGAATTTCTGGTATCTATTTGGAAGCGAAGAGAGCGAGAAGATGGGATCCGGACAGGGAGTGTTAACTTGATCCATATGGAAATATTGCGGTCGATGACAAAACTCTTGATCTGGAAGCCATAATCAAGGGGTTCAAAGATGAGGATGATTATTGACAGAATAAATGGTGGGGAACTGGAGATGAGAAAGAGAAAGAAGAGAAAGAGAAGAAGGAGAAAGAAGAGATAGAGAAGGCAAAGAAAGTTGACACTGGGGTTATTGACACAACGCATGAGTTAACTGCTGAAAACCTCAGAAAAATGGCTGACAAAGTGCTGGCTGCTAAGGCACTTGAGGTAGACACTAACTCCGTGTCTGAGTCAAAAAGCCAGGTCAGTTCAAACTTGTCAACAAATGCGTCAGGTAAGAAAATTGATGGAAATGTTGATTGCAAAAATTGCATCAAAGAATGCAAATTTTGTAACACAGTCACGTATCTCAACGGTAAGAAAGTTGAAGATCTGACAGCAAAAGTCAGAAGCGTTGAGAATCAAATTCTTGATCGTGACAAAAGAGTTAAAGCTTCAACTGAACGGATAAAAGAATTAACTAATCAAATTGAGAATGATAAAATTGATCATGAAAGAGTTAAAAAAGAAAATGAAAAGTTAATTCTTGAAAACCGTCAGATTTCTGAGAAGTTTGAAAAACTCAAAAGCACAATGAAAGATAATGATGATCGGAATGGTAAAACTTATAAAGAAAACGTTCAACTAAAAGCAGTGCTGAGAGTAAAAGAAGAATTAATCAACCAACAACTGGATGAAATCGCTAAACTGAAACTTAAATTTCAAGAGGCTGAAATCGAAAACGAGCGAATCCAGTTGAAGCTTAAAAGTTACAGCTCCGCAAGCTTTGTTTTGCAACATATTGTTCCCAAACCCATCGGGAAAAACAAAGCTGGCGAAGATGTTTATTCTGATGGAACCGGGGTGGGTTTTCATAGAGTTCCACCGCCGATTTTGGATAATTACACGAAAAAACAATCAGGGTTGGTTGAAATTGAAGAAGAAAGTGAAGTGAAACTTCCGGAAAGCATTGATGTCACGTTCACATCTTCCAATGACGATAGTGTCCAAAATGATATTGTAAAAGGTGTTGTTGAAAATGTGCTAAAAACAGATAGTGACACTACTAAGGAAGATGGGTGTTTCTTGGACAAATACATTCCGAAACAAAAGTCCAAGAACAACTTAAATGAAGAATCAAATCTTGTCATGTACAAGATGTTGGGTTCAGATAAGTTGTTTTCGGATTCTGAGTTTCCAATTGAGAATGTAAACATGAACAAATTGACAAATGTTTTCAAGTTGGTTGAAGTTGAGTTGCCAGAAGTGAACATTCTGAGTCAAACAAAGAGAAAAATGAATTTTGAGAAAGATAAATCTTACTACAAGAAACCTGTAGTTCCACCGCGTTTTTACAACAAGAACCGAAACAATTGGTCGGGTGGTTATCAGGGGGGTAAGCATTATCAGAAAAGAAATATTCCAAACAAGAGGTTTGTTGAAAAGAAAGAGTTTGTGAACAGTTCGAGTTCACTTGCTGATGAAGAGAAAGAAATTTTTTCAAAATCAAATGAAGAATTCTTTGAGAAAAGAGCTTCACAGGCTCAGTCTGAAGGCACAAGTCGAGTGGCTGATACTTGAACATGCTTCAGATGTAATCAAGTTGGTCACATTGCACGAAAATGTACCAATGTGAAGCCTAAGACTGAAACTGTGAAGACTCAAAAGAAGAAAGTTGACGAGAAGGGTAAAGCACCAATCATTGTTGAGAAAAAGAGTGTGAAAAATGACAACATCAAAGTGAAAAATGAACCCGTAAAGAAGTCGGTAACTAAAACGATAAATTTTACAAACGGGTTGCATTATCTCAACAAGTTTGGAAACCGAAAAATGAGAAAAGGATTTCACCTTCTGAGGATTCAATTCCAATTGATTATGATGCAAATTTTCCACCTTTGAAGACTGAAAACTTTAAAATTCAAGTTGCGAAAGTTAAAACAGTCAAGGTTACACCCAAGGCTGATGAGGCCTGGGTGGACACCATGTTTGACTAAGCAGTTTGAATTGCTGGAGCTTCCTGAATCGCGAAGCATGAATCGGCATCTTTATTGAAGTTGGTTAAGTCAAAGTTTGTTATGTGCAGGATCTTCCAAAACTTGTATCCAGATGGATCATGGATAGTGGAGCTTCAAGACATATGACAGGGAAGACTGCGTTGCTGTATGATGTGAGAAACATAAATGGAGCTTATGTAGGTTTTGCGGGTAATCAAGGAGGAAGGATTATTGGTGAAGGAACGTTATCCAATTGGATTGTAACGTTTGAGAGAGTTAACTACATTGCTGAGCTAGAGAATAATCTGCTGAGTATCTCCCAGATCTGTGACAGGATGTATACTACTCATTTCACTGACAAAGAATGTTTGATCTTGAAACCAGGGTTTGTAATTCCTGAGGAATGGATTATCATGAGGGCACCGAGAGTTAATGATCTGTATGTGTTGGACATGAGCGTAGCTACTACAACCACGGGTCAAGCTCATTGTTTTGTGTCCAGAGCAACTGAGAAAGAATCGAGATTGTGGCACCGCAAGATGGGGCATATTCACCTAAGGAAGATGAATCACTTGGTGCACAATGATTTGGTTACAGGAGTTCATGTCAAAGGTTTTCATCTGGAAAGGGAGTGCATTAGCTGTGTAAAAGGCAAGCAGAAGAAAAAGTCACACCCTACAAAGCAAGTCAATTCAGTTTCGAGACCTCTGGAAAGACTTCACATGGATTTATTCGGTCCTGTGAATGTCAAAAGTATTACAGGAGATTACTACTGTTTGGTCGTTACTGATGATTATTCCAGATTTTCGTGGGTATCTTTCTTGAAGACGAAAGACGAAACGTTTGACAGTTTGATGGCGTTGTTCAAGAGAATTAAGAATTTGTACCAAAGGCGTATCAAAAGAATTCGAAGTGATAATGGTACTGAGTTCAAGAACAGCAAAATGGAAGAATTTGTGATGAAAGAGGTGTATTGCATGAGTTTAGTGCTCCGTACACTCCGCAGCAGAATGGAGTCGCATAACGCAAAAACCGGACACTAATCGAAACGGCTAGAACTATGCTCGCAGATTCAAAGTTACCGATAAATTTTTGGGCTGAAGCTGTTTCTGCTGCATGCTATACGCTCAACAGGGTTCTCACTGTCAAGAAATTCAACAAAACATGCTTTGAGCTAATCAATAATCGCAAACCGAATTTGAAGTATCTAGAACCGTTCGGGTCACCCTGTACTGTAATAGAGCCTCATGGAAAGTTTGGTCCGAAGTGCATTGAGGAAATATTTGTTGGTTATGCAAATCCGATGCGACGTGTCTTCATTCAAAGTGAGAAGCGGATTTTTGAAGCTGCAAATGTTGAGTGTCAAGGTTATACTATGCCGCCGCAGAATCGTGGTGATTCATGGCGTTATCATTATGACAAACTATGGGATTCGTTTGACATGAGGGAAGAATCAGAGGATGATGAAGATTTCTTTGATGAGCTGGATATTTTGCGTGAATATGAGTTGCAGCAAAGGTTCCCAGCTGAGTATTCTAGAAGACCTCGGGAAACTTCAAATGATGATGAAGCAGGTCCTAGCAATGCTAGTGAACATGATGATGAAGTTGCTCCTGGTAATCAGTCGGATCAGAATGATAATCAAGAAGCTGAGAACATGCCAGTATTTGATCATGGTGATTCAGATTCTGAGGGGGAGCAGATCCAGATTTCAAGTCAAACAAACCAAGTTGGTGAACAAGATGCAGATCAGAATGTTACTAATCTGGAGGGCCATATAGATGTTCCAAGCGAAGTAATGCTGCGAACTTTTTCATATCATCCAGAGAAGTTGATCATAGGAGAATTGCAAGCAGGCGTTCGCACGAGACGTCAAATTGACCAGGGCCTTACATGTTTTTATTCTACAGTAGCACCTTTACAAACTGAATTTTCACTAAGTTGTTTCATTTCGCAGATCAAACCGAGAACTTACAAAGAGGCGCTTACTGAAGACTCTTGGGTCATTGCGATGCAAGAAGAGTTAAGTCAGTTTGAAAAGTTGGGAGTGTGGAAGTTAGTGGATTTGCCGGATGGTCATAGAAAAATCAATACTAAATGGGTATTTAAGCGTAAGAGAGACGACAGAGGAGTTGTTGTAAGGAACAAAGCTCGACTCGTTGTTCAGGGCTTTAGTCAACAGGAAGGGATTGATTTTACCGAAGTCTATGCTCCTGTGGCACGACTAGAGGCAATTAGAATTTTCCTTGCATTTGCGTCTTGGAAGAACTTCAAAGTATATCAGCTAGATGTAAAATCGGCGTTTCTTTATGGGAAGGTCAAAGAGGAGGTTTATGTCGGACAGCCGCCGGGCTTCACCGATCCGATCCACAAAAACAAGGTCTACTTATTGGACAAAGCGCTGTATGGTTTACACCAGGCCCCGAGAGCTTGGTACGAGACTTTGTCTCAACACTACTAGCCAACAAGTTCATTCGTGGAAAAGTGGATGCCACTCTATTCACTAAAGAGGTCGACGGTCATCTTCTGATAGTTCAGATTTATGTGGACGATATAATCTTTGGGTCGACAAATGAGAAATTGTGCAAAGATTTCGAACATGTGATGAAGCAAAAATTCGAAATGTCATCAATGGGGGAGATGAAATTCTTTCTGGGTCTACAAGTTGAACAACTACCTGAGGGAATTTTCATTCACCAGACGAAGTACGTTCGTGATGTTCTAGAGAAATTTGGGATGTCAAGTTCTACTCCAGCTGCTACCCCACTTGCAACAAATCATGGGATTCACCCAGATCTCACCGGAGACAGGGCTGATGAAACGTTTTACCGTTCCATGATAGGTTCTTTGATGTATCTAACTGCTTCACGTCCTGATATCATGTACCCAACGTGCCTCGCAGCAAGATATCAATCTAACCCGAGAGCTTCGCACATGATTATTGAAAAGGATATTACGCTACCTGAAAGGAACTCCTTCATTGGGGTTGTGGTATCCTAGGAAAGGCGACTTTATGCTCGAAGGGTATTCTGATTCGGATTTCGGATGTTGCAAAGTAAATTCAAAATCAACAACAGCAGGATGCCAGTTCTTTGGACCTAGATTGGTTACCTGGCAGTGTAAGAAACAAACGTCTGTGGCATTATCTACATGTGAAGCGGAGTACGTGTCTGCTAGCAGTTGCTGCTCTCAGATCCTGTGGATACAGCAACAGATGCGCGACTACGGTTTGCAGTTTCTTAACACACCTCTTTTTGTTGATAACGAGGCCGCTATAAATATAACAAAGAATCCAGTACATCACGCTAAAACTAAACACATAGAAATTCGTCATCACTTTATTCGTGATTGTTTCGAGAAAAAGTTGATATGAATTGAGAAAATCCACACTGACGAACAGAAAGCTGATTTACATACCAAAGCTTTTGATAAAAATCGGTTTAAATATTTGTTAAAACTGAATGGTATGAAGCTTCTTTCGGTGTCGGATGCCATAATTGGCGTTGATGAGAGTACTGTTGCGGATGAAGACGAGAAACAATCTGCAATGGTTTGTCGATTTTTTACTTGTTTTGGTATTTAGGGGGAGTAGATGTATATAGATATATTTTTAAAAAATACAAAAACAGTAAAAAATGCAAAAATACAAAAACATGATAAAATTTTAAAATCCAAAAACAATATAAAATCTGAAAAAGAGCTTGTGTATATAGGGAAAATGATAGTACATCGGCTAGACAATTACAGTATGCTAAAGATTTGTAAAGTTTAAATGAGTTAAACAGTCTCACTATTGATGTGTCGGTAGGTTTTCGCACATTTAGTAGATTTATTCGGGATATAAACCTAAAATTTCAAACTTGTGAAATTTGTGGGGAACACTACTTGGATATATAGGTAACCCATGAAATCTCGTTTGAAAGGTCTCGTATTCTGATATACTAGGTTTTTATACTCAATGATGTCTGGGGTATTATTTCGGGACTTCTGCTGAATGGAAGTTCTGACCTAGTCCTTGGATAATATTTTCTTCAAATGCTTGAAACATAGCATAAACCCTCAGCCTGCAGATGAAACAATAAAATTGATAGTCGCTGCTGTTGTAGCTAAAAGATCCTCTAAAGGGGACATACTGAAAAGTCGAAGCTGATATCTCTCTGCGCATACAGAAGTATCGACCTGAGATCCCTCGGCCCTCGCATACCTAATTTATGTACGGATATCATTGTAGTATACTCACCTGTAAGACTGAATATTGGGATTCTGGATACGGGAGTATATTCAAGAGGTGGGACACATGAATGAGCTAAGTTCATAAGACATCTAAATCGTATCCTGAATAGATTGAAATCTGTGTGAGAATTTAAGATGGATCAGTATATCGACAATCGAGGTGAATTGTTTAAATCTGAGTATGAAATGAAGCTTAACGGTACTAGTAGTTTGTCTGAAAAGCTGATATGATTCCCTGACACGCTCGCCAAAATAAGTTTGTAAATAGTTTACTTTGTTTACTTTCTACAATTTAAGTTTTCTGCATTTCATTTCTTAGTTTAGAACACTTTATTAAAATCCAAAAAGATTTTATTTCTGCTTTATTTTTGACAAACCAAAGTGGAGAGTTAATCGTTGGATTCTCGAAGATTGAAGCAGATGCAGGAAATTCTGAGCTGAAGAATGAGGAGAGCTTATCTTGTTGAAGATTGAAATTGTTGAAAAGTCAAAAACAAGTTCATTAACTTGATACTTGTTATTTTCAGAAAATATGAAAATTGTTGTTTTTAAATCAGTTTGATTCGTCAATGATCAACCAAGGTCATTAAGTTAAACTTGGTAGATTAATCGAGTAATCAGGGTCATTAACTTGGACCTGAACACTTGAGTGGATTGCTAAAACTGATTGAGTTTGTGATTTATTGTTGAAAAGATAGAAGTGTAATGATTAATGTTTGAGACACAGGGTTTTGGACTTCATCATTCCCATGGAAGCTAATTGTTAAAGCTTGAACCAGATCAATACCTCAGATTCTAGCATACTGTGAGGGGGAGTTTGTGAAAGGGGGAGTCTGGATCAACGTTCAAAGGGAAGTATGAAGATGAAGCCAGGACAAGATTGTGAACTTGTGAAGATAGAATGCTTATGATGTGAAGACAGAGAGTTGGAGATAAGACCAAGACTGAAGACTCGGAGCTGAAGACTTCGTCAACATCCAAGGGGGAGTCTGTTGGGGCACGGAATGTCTGTTGACTACGTGTATATCAAGTCTTAGGTCAAGATAGGTCAACATAGGAGCTTGAAAGTCAGAATTAGAGTTTTATGTTGAGGTTTCGCTTATGTGTACATAGGTTAGAGATGATTTCGCTTATTTGTACATTAGGGTTTCGCTCATATGTTTCTAGGGGGGTTTCGCTTATTAGTCACATGGGGTTTCGCTTATATGGCAGTCCATATGAGCGAAATTAGTCAGACTATAAACACCATAGTGTGTGACTTCATTTGTATCAATGAGCGAAACCTGGTCATGCTTGTGGTAACCAAACTCTGTCAAAATTGATTCAGAAAGCAGTAATAGAGAAGGAATTAAAGAGGAAAAGCTGTTGTTACTTCGTATACATTGATTCCGCCTTTATATGCGAAGATGAACTACCTTAACTGACTTTTCGGGGTCGCAAACCGGTCCAACACTTTGGACTTTGATCGGCTACTTAGAATTATAATTGATTTCGCTAAATTAAGCGTTGACCGAATAGAATGTGGTTTATACCCGTCCGAGTGCACGGCCTCGTTGGATACGGGTTGTTTAACTAAACATTCTGATTTGGAATGGTATTGAAATTATTTGACCCGTTTCGACTAGTTTATATATTTTATATTATTTAAACTCGTTGTACTCGTGAATACGATATCGAGTAGTTGAATAGGTCTATGACGAGTCCGTTATGTCAAAACATTTTAATAATGTTATATAATTAGTCTTGAGGTCAGATTATATGCCTCATTGGTTTAAAACCATTTTCATGCCATAAGGACATTTTTGACATTTATAAAAGTATATAATGTTGGCTCGTCAATAAACCCATCAAATGACATGACTAGAAGGCATAACCTATAACGCCCCGCTTTTATAACTTCCTTTATTTAGGTGGTGTTTGTTTTTTGGCCAGAAGTGCTTCTGGCCACTTATGTCTGCGACGCGCAGACGCGCGGAGACGTTTGATGTCTGCAGCTTGTTTGTTTTCCGGAAGCACTTCTCACCAAAAAGGTCTTCCCCACCTCTTCCCCCACGCAGACCTTTCCATATGTCTGCAAACCTCTTCTCATCTTCAAAACACAGACACCCTCCACAAACCTCTTCTCTCTTCTCACCTCTGCATCCCCGCCACCACCTCCACCACCACATCTCCGCCACCACCTCCACCCCACATCTCTGCCACCACCTCCACCTCCGACACCACCACCACATCTCCACCACCATCATCTTCATCTTCATCTGCAAAGAAAACCCCCAAACATCTCCGCCACCATCTTCATCTTCATCTGCAAACAAAACCCCCAAACATCTCCGCCACCATCATCTTCATCCGCCACCAGCATCTTCATCTTCATCTTCATCTGCATTCCATCTCCGCCACCATAGAAGCAAAACCCCCAAATCGGTGGTGTTTGTTGGTTGTGGTTAACGGCTAGGGTTTGCGGTGGTGGTTAACGGCTAGGGTTTGCGGTGGTGGTTAACGGCTAGGGTTTGCGGTAGTGGCTGTGGTGTAGTGGTGACGATGGTGGCTGTGGTGTAGTGGTGACGGTGGTGGCTGTGGTGTAGTGGTGACGGTGGTGGCGGTGGTGTAGTGGTGACGATGGTGTAGTGGTGACGGTGGTGGTGGTAGATGAAGGCAGAGGGAGGAGAGAGGGAGTTCGAGGGAGGAGAGAGAGAGAGATCTGTGGTGTTGTATGTGAAGTGTGTGTGAAGATATTTTTGTATAAAAAAACAAACCCTCTTCTCCTTGCAGACTGCAGACATTTGGTCCACCTCTTCTCCTGCAGATGCCTGCAGATGTGGTCCGCAGACTGCAGACCTTTTACCGCAGAAAAAACAAACAGCACCTTAGAAAGCTCGCCTCATATTCCACTTTTGGAAACTCGTATTCCTTCATAACCATATTCCGTTGCGAATCTATACAGACACTTACATCGTGATAAAACTTGATCATTTTACGTGAAATATACTTTGTTTATTTATCTTTGCTTATACATTTAATTCATGAGCACACTTGATGCATATCGCTATTCTCGTAAACACATGCTTATTTTACACACAAACGATCGTGAATACGTGTTTCATACATTTGATACATGCAAATACATTATTTTACATTCAAAATACTTGAGTTATACTTTTATACTTAGTTCTTACTCAATTACATGTTTAATATGCGAGAAATACCTCAATATACGCCAAAAACCAAACTGCAGGGGCCATTCTTACCAAAAACTGAAATTGAGCTGGGTGGTCAGCCAGGCGACACTCTACAGGGAGTCACTCCCCTTTCGCGACCCTCGTGAGACGTCGATCCGCAGAATTTCATTTTCAGCGCACAGATTGGTCAAGTTTTGTGTTTTTGTTGTCCAACTTCCACCTAACCTTCATTAATACACTCCTAACTCAAACCCTAATATCCCAACTATATAAACAACACTTCCCACTCTCATTTGCCACTTTGCAAACCTTCTAATCACTCCAAAATCCTCTCTAAATTCTTTAAAATATCGAGAAGTTTGGCAGAAAGTTTAAGTCATTCAAAGTGAGTTCTAGCTCATTTCTTCAACTATTTTCTTCTTGTTTCTTCTTCTAAAACACTTGGATAACCTCTAGGAAGGTTTTCACAAGATTACCATGGTAATCTAAGGTGAAACCTCACCACATTTGAGGTTCAAAGTGTGTTATACTTTCTGTTTTGTTTATTGTTCTTGTAACTTCATCTTTCTTGTTAAAACTTGGTGGAATCTTGAATCCACCAAGCTCACAACTTATCCTATAGTTGTGGGTTTGTGTGGAGATGATTACCATCAAGTTATGAGTTCAAAAACTCTTTATATTTCAGTTTATACATAACATAATCAAGTGATGAAAGCAAGCATGAGTCACCATCTTTCATATAATGAACTTGTGACTTGTGAAGTGTGAACAATGGGAGCTTGGGCTTTCCAACACTAGTTCCACTCCTTCATTTGTGAGTTTTGTGTATAAACACTCAAGTGATTTACTAGTATCAAAGTGACATAGCCCCGTCTAGCCTCTGACACTTAGGATTACCTTTCCATGTCATGTTGGCTCACCCGGGTTAGAGACTTACTTGGTCACTTGAGCTTGCACTAGTTAGATTTATTTCTTGTTATTCATGACCCTCCGAATCATCCTTGTGATGATTTCGTGTAGTGGTTGTCACACCCTGACTTTTGCAGAAGCGTGATTATGGTGTGACTTTCTTAATACCATTGCATTCAATCATAACAACAACTATATGATAAAACCATAGATTCGTCATCCATTAAATAAGTATAAAACATAACAACATTGTTTTGAAATGTAGACTTCAAATTCAAGTTTTACAAACCGCACAAATTGTTTATAAGTTCATTAAGGACTCATCAAAAGATATTGAAAAACACCAAGGTTTGGAAGACATGTCTCGTCCAGTAATAAGACACACTGACCAATCTCAAAGACCATGGATGACATCTTTATTCCTAACGCAGCATAAAAACTTCCAACGCCCGCCAGATCCACTTACTAATTCCCTGAAATACATGTAGTTTAAAAACATCAACAAAAGTTGAGCGAGTTCATGTGTTTGTTTGTGTGTATGAGTAAACCTTTGAAATCATTGTAAGTATGTATGTAAGTTTATAAATCCCGGTATGAAAGCAACAAGGAAAAACAAATCACCAATGGTTTGCAAGGCCATTGATATGTGTGAAGTGATGCAGGAAAACTCAAACCTAGCAGATTTCGTCAATAAGACACAGTCGCCACATGGCTCATTCGGCGTGCGCATGGGTGGGGCTCGCTACACCCGAATAGATCTATCACTCATGTCCCTCGGGCCTGCAACGAGGATTAATGGCCTTAAGTGTCATACCCACCACTCACATGATTAAGTAGTACCCTTCCTTAGCTAATCATACCACATAAAATGTTCGTAAACAGTTTGTAACATGTATTTCACCCCCGAAGTTATAAAACTGAAAACAGTTAAAAGAAAAGGGGGTCATGAACTCACTGTCTTGCGTCTTCAGTACTCATAACTCATGTTCCTTCAGCAAACACGGCTACCTACAATGTACTAATGTCTATTAGAGGGACGGGTCGTGCCTTGTCTTAGTATTAACGCTTTCGAGTTACGTTTCTTTTATGTCTTCAATATTATTCCAAATTATAATTACTTATTGAAATAATAAATATTTTAACTTTAAATTATATTTAATTTTGGAATAATTTGTTAAAACAATATTTTTGTAATAATACTTCTCAAGTATTTATATTCGTATTTCCTTCCCAAGGATGGGGGTGTCTTATACATGTATATCCGTATTCTTGTATTTGTATTTCTGGCCATGTATCGGTGTCGTATTCCGGTGTGGATTTATACATACGAGAATACGTAGTTTCTTGTATTCATTAAGTATTCTTATACTTAATTTCGTATTAATCTTCCGGAATATTATTTCTAATAAAAATTCACATACATTTTCAAAATATATATTCTAAGGAATATTACTTAGAAAAATTATTCATAATTTTTTCCTTTGTCAAAAATATTCGTATTGTCATATAAGTTCCAATAACAATATATTTTCAAGTCTCACTTAGAAAATATATATATAAGCTTATTTTTATCCAAAAGTAATGTATTTCTGGTGTACTCAAGAAAATATATATCTTTTCCAAAATTATATATCTTCTAAAAATTCCAAGAAAATATATTTTTACTTCCCAAAAATAATATATTTTCTCCTTGTCAAAAATATGATATAACCTTGTAATAATTGTAAAAATCATATTTTCATTTCTTGCGTCAAAAATATTATTTACCAAAAATATATTTATCAGGGTATTTTCTGGAATATTTTGTAAGTTACATTCTTTCGTTCGGTTTTACAATATTATGTGTGTAACTTGTATTTTTATTTCTTGAGATTTTTAGTAATATTTTGGATTGTAATTTCTTGGTATTGTGTTATGTTATATTATTTTAACCCTAAAATAGTATAACTATTACACAAAGTATACAAATATTCACACACATGTGTCTTCTAAATATATATATCTAGCCACTTTATTTATAAAAACCAACTCCCAATATTTGTACTCTTGTAACAAAAATTATGGCAAAGTTTATATGGAAATTCTTGGTTAAAATATACTTGTAAATATTTGTTTGAAAATATTTTTCTAAGTGTTTATATTTTTAGAAAATTTTGCCATAATTTTCCCTAAAAATGGAGGTGACCATGCTTTCAAAGCATATCATTTTCTTTTTAAAATCATCACAAACAATCAACAATCAACCCTAAACAACTTACACTTACCAATTTGCCAAAATTATGTAATTTATACAACAACATGAACTTGAACTTTTATAAAAACTTGTAGTACTTGGTAGCGTGTTTAGTAGGTTTAGTTACCCTTTAAAATGTATTTACTTCTTTAAAAACTTCATTTTTAAAGAAGTTGGGTGTTTACAACTTCCAAACATATTTTCTAAAAATGCTTATGAAATCTTTTTGTTACACAAGTGTTTCTACACTTGTTTAACCATTAAAAACAAGTTTGGTTTATGTAAGAACCAAGTCTGTGTAAATCTTGTTATTTAACTTAGTTTCTTGAGAAAACTATTTTGGAGATCATCCACTTATAAGACTTGTATTGTGTTTAAATCATCATCACATATGAAACCAACTTTTATTATTCAAGTTCATGTCTACATAAAGTATGATCATCTTGGTCTTTCACAAGATCATCACCTTAACTTACTAGATCATGTGTTTAATCACAATCTAGTAGGTTTCATATGATGTCTAACATCATAAACACAAATAATCAATCATCAAGAAGCAAAACAACATTAAACAATATGTATTCTTATGTTATAACCCGAACTTTCAAGGTTAGTGACGTGTACTTTTGTGATCTTAACTCCGTTAAGTTTGAACGTTTGTTAACTTGGTTAATTAACATGGCGTTTGTTTGAGCCACGCTCGTATTGGGCTACGTAATACTAATTTGCAATTTCACAACATGTCTGCCCAAATGAATTAACCCAGCCCAGCTACCTTTCTTTGTGTTTTGTTAATCGGCCCAAAGTTTGTGTTTTATTTAATCGGCCCACTTGTTTTAATTGTATCACTAGTTAGATTTTTATGTACGTAAACATTCTGATTATCATCCAAACCCTACTTCTCCTCTCTTGGATCTCGAAGGCAGTAGATACCCCTCCTCGTGAAGGATTCATTATAACTTAACTCTTTTGGTTAGTATGATCTCTTCATGTATTGAACCAAATCTTTTTGTATCGCATGCTTAATTGTTCTGATTTGTGACCTTGATTACTGATTATGTTGTAGGTTATCACTAATATGTTATTTGTTTACATGATGATCGATGCCTAGAATTGTAGACGATTTATGTATGGTGGTGAGGCATGTTACGAAATCTATATTAATGATATGGTCATGTGTGATATTGACGAACAGAAATAATTGTGTTTGTGTATTAAGAAGAGGTAAAGTGATGCTATGAATCGCATAAGTGTAATCGAATATGTGATTTGAATTAGTCGTTGTGGTATGTGATAAAGAATGGTTGATAGTATGATGTTAATATATGACCGACTTGTATGCTATGGATATGATAGTTATGAATTGTTAATTATGATCATCAAATAATGGGTTGCCAATGTGGTTACTGGTAGATGAATTAACATCACATGAAACTGAGACAAATTGGTAAATGGTGGGTGAAATATAAATTAAGTTATACGATGGAAGGGGAGGGGTTAAGGATAAGGCTTGGACCGAGGGTTTGTTAACAGGAAATGGGGATTGGGATCGGTTGGTTTGGGTTGACTATTGGGCCACCAATTGAGGGGTTGTGTAGATAAGTAACTTTGGCCGGTAACAAAAGGGTAATGGTTGGATATTTGCATGATAACAATGTTTGTGTTATAGTGATAATGTGAGGTTATGTTAACTGATTTATTTAGTGTTTATGTGGGCCGATTGTAATACAAGTGTTAAGTTAATTATCATATGACACAACCACTAAACTGGATCATACATGGATTGGGCTGTTTGTTTTGGGTCATGCCATATTGGTTTGGGTTGGGAAGATATCGATCCAGACACATCTCGGGTTATCCTGCTGGGTCGCAAGGGGAAACAAGAATCATTAAGGAAATTGCGGGCCAGGATGTGTTTGGGCCGGGTAGGTGATGTTGGGCCGCACACAATTACTAAAAACCCACATGTGTTTTGTTATTTATATAAATATAGATATACAGTTTGTTAAACTTAAACCATGAATTAAGAAAATATGCTTACGTGTATTTTATCAACTTGTTGTGTGTCGGTTGTAGCATGAAATTACGATGTAAGCGTATACGTGAATCAACTATGTGTGTGTAAATGGAAATTGAGTTGTTTACATGTGACATTATGGTGTATGGTTTGCGATGTGAAGGTGTGTACATAACTTGAATACTCGCTGTAATTCGTATGATAATATATGCCAAGCTTGTTCATACTTGCATCATAAAGATACGTGATCGGGGTGTGTAAGTAACTAACTGGTACTAAAACCATACTAGGATTGGATTGATCAAACTGTGAACACCTACTTAAATCTTACCGAGCAAACCAAAGGTGAGTTCATTACTACTTGAGCATGCGTCCCGGTGGTTTGGGATAGTCAGTGGGTTACCCACCCAGGGAGGGATAAATCTTTTGGGTAAAACTGGGATGTTGGATAATATTCTCACTCTCTATCTCTTAAGTCCCATCTTTTGCTATCGTGGGTGGTAGCGGGGTGTTAGTTGGTAGCGCTACTTAGGTTTGGCACCCTCACGCCGTACCGGGGAGGACGGTTGTGAACTAATGACCCAGTCGGGCCCAGTGCTTTGATAGGAGCACTGGGGAAAGGGCAAAACATACATTAGGAGTCGTCTTGTTCAGTATCGAGATATTATCAACATTACTTTCGGAATTAAATTCAATGGATTAACTAAACACTTGGTAACCAACGTTTTTGTAAAACTATGAACTCACCAGCATTGTCTGACACACTTGTTGCATGCTCGCAGGTCGCTAGATATCTTGGATGTGGGAACTTGCTGTCTGGAGTAGCTGGAGTGGTCATGGGTCGACTGGAAGGGTTTATGTGATTGATTTCTTGATACTATACTTTAGTTTTGAAACAGCTTAACTTGGTTTAATATTTGCTTCCGCTGAACATATTGGTTTTCATTTAAAACCTGTTAATGATTGAGAAAGTTATTTAGAAACTTGTATGGGTTCAATGTGATTAGTGGCTCATTGTTGGTACGTCACATGCTTAACAGGGACATTCCCTAGGTGGTATTTTGGGGGTGTGACAATTAAGCTTTATGTTAAAGGTTCATCTTCTTGTTCATTAGTGTTCTTGTGATTAACATCTTACCTATCATCTTTTAACCAACTAAATAAGAAGTAACAAAGGATCACAAGAGCCTTACTACTAGCACAAGGCTAGGGATGAACCAAAGAAGATGAAGATGATGAATGTGATGGATAATAGCAAATGAAAGAGGTCCTTCAAGATCCACAAGCTCTAAGCTTCTTATCTTAGCTCCTAACACCTTGTGATCACATTGGAATGGATGAAGATTGGATGAAAGTGGTGGTGGTGTGGGTGCTTGGTTTCGGCCATGAGTGGGAGCAAGGAAGGGAGGAAGAAGGTGTGAAGTTGTGATGAAGATGAATGATGGTTCAAGACTTGTGGTTAATCTTATAATCTTCCAACACTTATAATCCATTGGTTAATATGTCCACTTAGTACATAACATATCTTTTAAGCAAATCAAATAAAATCTCCCAAATAGGCCATGTGGTCAATTACATAGGTTGGGGGGGGGGTACTAGCATAGGTTTAACTAAATTGGTTACAATCTTGTTTAATTTCAAGTATTAGTTACTTACATTAGTTAGTAGATATTTTTAGTGGGTGTTATGATATTCGGGGATCATAACTAGCTTGGAAACATTAAAACAATGCTTCTAGTGTAATTTTGTTGTTTTGGGTAGTGTCCGGTTGTTCGGTTAGATACTGGTTCGTTAAAGTGCTAAACTATACCGTTTAGTGTTCTTTATGTACCCTTTTGTGACACTTTTAATTCCCGACATTTAGGAAAGCATTCAGGACCATTTAGTCATATTTTCGCATGATACTAGCTTGTTAAAATGTTGATTTTTGCTAATTTATGTTGAATTCAGAACTTTATGTGGGTTTTAGGCACTTCCCGGCACTTAAACTATCACTTAGGAATGTAGTTTTGTGGTCCTTACTTCCCTACACACCATACTAGTGTTGTACTTGGTTTCTGGCTCATACTGTGTCTCAAAACAACGTCTGTCTATTTCCTGAACTCCGTCAGCATCTTCCCGGTTTGTCTGTTAACTGTGCTAACTGTGCTTTGTGCATCATTTATGTCTATATGTTTGCATGCAGTCAATGATATGTCATTTGCAATATGTGATGCACATGTGTGTATAAAGCAATAATTAGAAAGCAGTTCAAGTCATTAATTGTAAATCAGCACAGTCATTAATCCTTAATTATTGTCTAATTAATTGTACGGATGCATGCAAATTTAGCAGTTGTCACAGTGATGAATCATATAAAGAGGTTTTTACCTCCATGCTTGACTTACATGATACTCTATGATATCTATGATTGGACTTAGTTTTAGGATAATATTATAACTATATAAATGTGTAAATCTATATAAACATGGCTGAATTTGTGATGATAATCGGACCATGATTATTCGTCTTAAACTTAGGCTAACTTATCCACGATCCTAAGCCACTTGTTATTGATTCTAATAGGCAATTTGGGACCCATGAAACCATACATAACATAGTGTCATAAACGAGTGCTTAGAACTAGATAATACTTTTACGAATACGTACTTTTGTACTTTAATTCCTAAATCCCGAATCTAGTTGTTCCATAAACATCATATAAACATACCATTTATTCCTTATTCATAAACAACTCATCACTCACGGATAATCTAAAGGCTTTGCAATAATGTGAGTATACTCGACCCCCTTTTTACCATTTTTACACTTCTGGGTGCATCATGTTTACATATACAAAACACACTCAACATACATACGTTTATGCAATCATGCAAACAATCCAATACATGCTTACTAATATGTTATGCTTGATTCGTGTTTCTGGGTGATTCTTATGTGATAAACTTGTCATCAACTTCGTACGAGCCTCCCCTTAACTTGTATAGCGCTATAGGAGTAATGCACCACCCGTGAACGAGAGGTCATGTTAAGTTTCTTTATACTTGCGGTAATCAGAGGGTTGACTTGTTAATCGCATGCCAGTTTATACGTTAATCTTGATAACTAGGTTTACCATGTGGATTGTTCATTTTTATACTTATATGCTAGTACTTAAACTTGTATACTCGCCAATACTTTTTGTATTGAACTATACTTCTAAACATGTTGCAGGATTATGATGATGACGATGCATAGAACTTAGTAGGATGCCTAGAAACACATTTTAAACTTTAATACTTGTTGTTTTGTAATTCAATTGTTTCAACTTGTTGTATTTCTATTTCAAACAATGTAATTTGATTCTTTTAGCAATGAAATGAAATTTATCATTAAATACTTGTCACATTAGTGTTATGAAGTCTCTTGCAATCTCGTTTTTGTCTCACTCTGATGTTTCCACCATCGGTTGGGGTGTGACAGATTGGTATCAGAGCCATAACTATAGAGAATTAGGAAAATTGCCATGCTTTTGACCTAGTCTATAGTTAAGCACCATACTTGACCATACTTGATTTATGTGTTAATTCTTGAAATGTCCTTTATGTGCTAAATTCTTGAAATACCCTTTTATGTGCTCATATTTGTTTACTATTTCAAAACATATGCTTTTCCTAAGACCATTCTACACGATTATACTAAACTCGAAAACACTTGTATTACACAAACGAGACGACTTCACCAAAATAGGCGTGAAACCCACAATTTGGTGAACGACTCTCAATCCACTTATTCTTTTTACACAAAATTCGCCATCAAGTTAGGAGTGAAATCCTCACCTTGATGGAGAATTTCCATTTTAAATCCAGTGGACCCTCGTCAACGTGGAATTAACTTTCTTGACCCGACGAGTACTAACCACACTTAGGGTACGATGTTGTCAAGTTAGAGGTGAAACCCGCATCTTGCCAACTAGTCCCACTCCTTGATTTTCAAAAATCCCGCCAAGTCTCGATTTTTTTTATTGATTTGGAACATGTTGTAACCGGAAGGGTGAATATCGTTAACTGAAATTTCGGTGAGAATATTCCATCTATTAGGCCAAAGCATGTTTCCCAGATTCAAGAGAACTTTCGACCACTTTGGTTTAGTCAAAAGTTCCATTTTGGAACAATCCAAGTTTTAATCAAACCTCCATTTTACTATTATCAATCTTACGCTTAACACGATACAACCTTTTCTTTTCAAAATTCAAATTATTTTCCAGATTTTTACACACACATCATACTAAATCTTTTCATACACTTATACGTTATTCACATGCATGATTTCAAAAACGTCACCAACTAGATTTACATTTCTCGTAATCTCAAGATGGAGACATGTCGTCAAGATAGGAGTGATTTCCTTACCTTGACGATTAGCTCCGCTTCTTCCCTTCCTAAAACGACCTCACAAATGCACTAGGGGTGATTCCCTATTTTGGTGATCATTACCAAACTTTCTTTTTCAAGAGACTTTATTAAGCCAACCACACGATCAAATGTTATACCTAAATCGTTTATCATTTTGTCAAATCCGTACTTATGCAAAATTTCAAAATTCATTGTTTTATCAAACGTATTTCTTACCCTACAATCTACTTTACATAAAACCCATACACGAAATTCCTAAGCATACCTTAAACGTTTTATTACCCGATTTTCAAAATTTTATGAAATGCTACCTATCAACTTAATCGGTCTAATGAATCTATTGCCCACCAACTTCATACTCGACCTAATCACTAAAACACACTCACACTATATCCTTATACTAGAAACATTTGTTCTCAATCGGAAACCAAACCAACTTTTCTCACATGCTTATGAAATCTTATAGATGTTATAAGATCACTTTGCTAAAAAATCTTTTCAAAAATCAATAACTCGTTTTGCTAAAACTCTTTTCAAAATCAATATCATTTTCTGAAACTCTTTTCAAAATCACTAAGTTCATTTTGCTAAAAATTCTTTTCAAAGACCAAAGTTTTCACGAATTTTTTGAATTACAACCTTCTCATTTTAATACCAGATCCTTTAAACGATGCAAACTTACTGTTTTCAAAAACCTTTTCATATACCGCTCAATACATCACTCAAATTCCAAACACGTGGACAAGAAGACCTCATAGGGACCGACAATCTTCGACATACGTAAATCTTTTTTTTTTTGAAACAAGAGTAACATTTCCCTTTATACAAAACATATCTCACGTAACCAATGCATACTTTATATTCTTTTGACATTCACAAACTTGATTCTACATTTCCATCAAACTCGAGCTATTTTGATTCAATAAATGCAACGATTTACTTGAACAACTATACATGCATATCATCGTACACTTTTTAGTCAATATTTCACAACAATTTCACACATACAATTCGTTTTTACATACTCAAAATTCTCGATCATTTTATATGCTTACATTCGTTGTGTTTCAACTTGTACTATACACGCAAACATTATCATTCATGCTTATGCTTATACTCATACATATATTCATACTTACACTCATCCCCACACTTATACTTATACTTATACTCATACTTACACTCATCCCCATACTTATAATCGTACACATACTCGTATCCATACATTCGTACCTATACGTGAGCCTAACCCGAGGGGTTCACTTACGTTGGTCTCATACATACTTAAACATAAACATGCTTACATGCTACATTCTTATACGCACACATTCTTATTATCAAAGTTACTATATACCCTGGCTCATACACAACTAGTACAAACTATGCGGATGATGCGACGACCAATATAATCGCGGGTGCACACGGGATTATAATGATAGGCGCATGAAAATCATAGGGTGTTCTACTGTGTATGGTAAGTCACGGAACGTAACATGACACCGAATAACGAAAAGGACGTAACATGGTTAAAACATGGTGGATATGCCGCTGGTACTTCCTATATATAAGTGTTTTTACCATGTTACCAAACTTTCGTAAAACGTGCCATGAGAAATTCGGTGTTTTTTAGACCTTATTTATACACAATTACACAAACTTTAATGACTTACAAATGCACTACTGAACACGCGATATCCGATTATCCATGAAGAAACCTCGTCCTCAACACTTCTTATTCATTGTATCCAATGATCATACCATTCTTATCCTTGAATTCATTCACCAGATCGTTCGTTCACTCTCATACCATGATTATTCTCAACTATTCTTTTGACTTTTATACAGACCTTATTTACAACAAATCGATCTAAAATAATTACAAGCGTGCAAACACTGTTATATATACGGTGTTAATTATTCAAACACTTTCAAAACTTACACCAACCTACACAAATCTTCACATGAATCCTCGAGTAGTATACCCTAAAATTCCTACGCAATGTAACAAAACACTGCATCCCCACAAGGTCTTTACTTAAGTAGAGGTCCTAACATAAGTACTAAGTAGAAGTTATATACATCCCCCCCCCCCCTTTATCTTCCAATGGATCTTTGATAACCTTGTTTACAATATCATGGAAGATGAAGTCACCGTGCACGTATTCAGTGTAATAGGTGACTTGCGCCTCGCGCGTAGCCTTCTCAAAATTGGTCTTGTTATACTCATTGACATCACAAGTTCAAAATGGTAATCCTTGACATTCAAGATGTAATAAAACTCTAAATAAATCTAAACTTATACATGACTAAAATTATCATACGCAAGTGTATGTACTTGTCACCTTTATTTATCTCATAAAAATGGAAATCAGAAGATACACTAGTGAAAGGTGATACAAACCAAAGTTTTCCATAGGAAATGCATTTATGAGCGTCTCAATGGGTAGGCTATGTGGTGTGGTCATAACCCGAATGATGACCACCACTCTTTATGTCAGCGTCATGTCACCTGACTATCATTCACCAATCTAATCCACCATCTTATATGGTATGGACCATGACCCCCACCATCATCCACTATCCTCCCTCACCAATCAAAATCCTCTAAATAATTGAAAGAGGGTCATGGTTGCCATAGATTAAACCATGCGAACCACCATGGTTTGGAAAGCGAGGCAATGTACCATGAGAACAATGTCCCACATTGCAATTCATGTTCCAATCCACCACCCCCATACCCCAAAGCCTAAGCGGGTGATACATGACGATAAAATACGCCATACATTATATAATACTCTAATTTTCAACATTCTTGTGCAATGAGAGTTGTAAGCTGTGTTTAATGAGTTGTATATGCTTTATGTTATTGTATAATAGCTTCAATATGGTGGTAGTGAGACACGCAAAGACAAAGAAAGGGAAAGGGAGGAAAGAGATAGAGAGCAGCAAGAGAGAGAAACTGAGATGCGGAACGGCGAGTCACCAACGACCGGCTCCAGACGCGTGCTCGCCTCCCACCTACATAACCGAAGTCGTCAAGTCAAGGGTTTTCCGGTGAAAATTCGAGGGTTCAGAGGTGGTAGTGGCGAGTTCCGACTGAAGTAGTGGTGAACCTTTGCGAACGAAGGCTACAGAGGAAAACGAACAGAGCCTTATGAGTAGGGTAAATCTTTTGCAACCAATCAACCGATACGAGGTATTCTTCTTACTTGAAACCCTAAACTTTTTGGTTCGTTTTTGTGTTTGCACCCGTAGGATAGGTTAGGGTTTTCCCAATAATCCGATTGAAGCGTGGTGTTGTGGTTGATTGATTAGTTTTACGATTACAGGTGTGTCCACAACTTTGATATAAAGTTTCTGACGGACCACCGGCGGCCTATCCGACGAAAAGGCAGGTAAGGTCGCAACTCCGATTGTGTCAAATTTCCCTTAAATATGCTAAACCCATGTCTTAACAGGTGAGCCCTAAATCTATCTCCTGAAATCGATAAACCAGAAATTGATAATAGGCTTTAGATGATTTCCCTTAAATATGATAGACCCATGTCTTAACAGGTGATTCAGATGTTGATTTGTATTTAGGGGATCTGACTCGAAATAAAGAAAAGAAAAATAAAATAAGAGATGCCCATATTTATATATAGATGTGATAGATAAGATATGATGGATACATTTATTTATGTATACTGATTGAAGATGATTTAGAGTTGGGTTCAACTCAATTGAATAAGATGTGGATGATCTGTTTCATCTGGACATATTGTTTATTCTCTATATTTGCTGAAATTGACTTTGCAAAGTTGCACACAATGTGTTCAATCATTTGCCTCAAAGAGATTTATTGTTGCTGCTCAACATGCTACTTCATGTACTCTGAATTATTTGAAAAAATCATTGGGTTTGTGATGTATATTGTTGTTTATGAAGCTGCTAAAACGGAAAATTAATGCTCCAAGTGTAGTGAAAAATGGATGACATTTAACAATATGTCATCATATTTTTTGATGACAACATTGCACCAAAAAAAATAGAACTTCAATTTTGGAGTAATTTTTTGCAACACAGTTTTCGTTTAGCACTATTTCAATGCTTCACAATGCAAAATGGAGTTGCAAAATTACAAGCATATAACCATGATGTCTCAGGTTGGTTCGATCAAAAGATATGCAGCAACAATAATAAAAAGAATAGCAGCCAAGTAAGGTCAGATATGCTTAGAACATGAAATAGTCTATCACAACAATAGCTGCTATAGATCAAAATATTAGCAGATTGATTCAAAATACAATTTGTTACATTCGAGGAATGACACCAAGTATCTTTGATTTCTTGCTAGAATCATCGTGGTATTTTATTTAGAACGTAATCTCGAATACTATTGTGATCGCTCATAGTACTTGGTTGGAATCATTGTTTCCGGCTCAGAATACAACTTTAACAACTTCATTTCTTCTCTCCTTTCCCTAATTTTCTGCATTTGTTTGAATTTTTGTTGCAGGAGAGCAATGAGGATGAAGATGTGCCATTGTCTCCTCCGCCACCACCTATCTCCATTGGATCGCCATGCTGCTGTCGCACGGAACGAAGGGCCATCGTTGGTAAACAAAAGGGTATACTCAATATTCATGTTTTAACTATTGGAATGAGTTTGATCATCTGTTTGTGTGTGTTTTATATGCATGATGAGTTTGTTTGGCATTGACATTGGGTCTGTCAGCCACCCTTTGTTGATTCCGAGTGGCCAGGGAACGGAAATAGTAGCACAAGATCATAGGGGAAAATGTGAGTTGGTGTATATGAAGGCAAGTGGACTTTTGAATGTGCGGATAGTTGAGAGAAAAAAAGGCCAATTCTTGAATGTGTGTAATTTGGGCCAACTAGCTGGGAAGTCATTCCAAACAGCCCATGTATGGTGTATTTCTGAATCGTTACTCTTCTTTCGATTCTTGATTATGAATGACTTTATTGGTTTGTAGTTCACAACTTCATTAAGAATATCACAAGCATTTTCATTCAATTGTTCATGACTGAATTTGTTTTACGTTCCCCGCCTTTACCCCCAGGCCCCCCGCCGCAACGCGGGGGACGCATAATACTAGTTTATCCTCTAATTTTTAACTATAAAAGTGATTTCTTTCTAACATTATTAGCATGCAACTAAGTTCATAATTTTTTAGATATTAATCGATTCTTAATATTGTTGTTTAGCATCGACTAAGTTCATGATTTTTTAGATATTAATCGATTATTATTAATATTGTTGTTATATCTAATCAATTCATTACTCATGACAACATATCAATTATGTAGGGTGGCCATACAAGATTCCTTGCTAAGGAAAAAGTAGATGGAAAAATCAAAGGTCATGACTTCATTCCTTTCTCTTTTTGTTTCTCTTTTGACCGTTTCAGCGTATAAAAGCTCATATGATGTATACACCAGATTTTGACATACGGAAATCATATATATATATAGGGAGCCGCTAAAATAGGAACCACTTCCAGTTGTAAGAACCGCGAGAACCACTATCAACCAATCAGATTTTGACACTCAAAAGGTTATTTTGGTCTTTTAACACCAAATGTCATTTCCACACCCTCTCTCTACATTTATAACTGTCAGAAATTTCTCTCTCAACCTTTTTATAACTTCTTATCCTCTCTCTTCTAAAACTTTTATCACTTTCTTTTTAAAACTCTTGAAACAAGAGTTTCAGACAAACACCCTCACCCTCTCATTAGTCTCCTCTCTCTCTCTCTCTCAAATGTGATGGTAGCCGGCAACCCCCCACCCTCGTCTTTCTGCTCGGTGATCTCCCCCTGTCATTTTCAGCCCGGAAACCACACGGAGGAGCTGGCTACGGCCGGTTTTTCCCCGTCGTTTGATGATGATGATGATGATGATACAGTCAATGTTGATGATGAATATGACGGCGGCACGCGGCGGCGGTAGCTCCTGCCGACACGCTTTTCCTATGGCGGTGGTGTCTCCGGTGCGCCGCCTCGTCTCACCTTCTTTCGGACCGGCGGTGGTGTCTCCGGTTGATGTTGTTTCGGTCGGGGGTTGGAGTATTCTGATTGTGGGGTGGGTGGAGATGGCCGGCGGCGGCGATGGTGGTTTAGCCAGGTGGTTTGTGGGGAGACGGTGGAGGGTTTTTTGGTGGTGTGTGGCAGAGGCGGTGGTTCAGTCACGGTTCCGTCGGTGGGTTTGGTGGGAGTTCGGCAAAGGGGCAAGCCGATGGTGGTTTGTGGGTTTTGATCTGTTTTGATTTGTGGGTTTTTGATTTGTTGAATCTGGGTTTTGAATGTTTTGATTTGTGGTTTTTAATCTGTGGAATCCTGGCCTGTGTTCTTGATCTGTTGAATTTTTGGTATGTGTTCTTTCTTTTTCTGGGGTTTGAATGTTTGAATCGGTTGAATCTTCTTGGCCTTTGTTCTTGATCTATGGGGTTTGAATGTTTGATATGTGGGTTGAATAATGTTCAGGTTCCTTGTGGGTTTTGAATGTTTAAATGTTTGAATCTTTTGGCCTGTGTTCTTGATCTGTTGATGGATGATGTTCTTTTTGGGTTTGTTGTTACTGCATTTTGTTGCTACTGACATTTTTTGGTTTGTTTAAATCGGTTGAATCTGGCGCCTTTTTGAATCGGCGGTGATGATAAAAAAAAACGGAAGATGGCGCGGCAAGGACGGCGGAGGGTAGGTTTTTAAACCTGCAACCCCTCTTTTGCAGCCTTTTGATTATCCGCTAATCTGAGCCAAACCCCGTTTCATTTTTTCGAGATACACTTTGTTTGGATGTTTTTGTTTTTTCCCCCTCTAGTCGATGATGATAACGATATATCTGAGACACCTCCCCGTTTCATTTTTTTCGAGATACACTTTTTAACGTAAAATGTAAACTGTTTAACGTAAAACGTAAAAAGTTTTACGTAGAACGTAAAAAGTTTTACGTAGAACGTAAAAAGTTTTACATAGAACGTAAAACTTATAGTGTAAAAAGTATGCGTTTCTGGGTGCGTTCGTGTTGCGTAAAAATGTTTTTGTAAAAAAAAACTGTTTAACCGTAAACGTTTTAACGTAAAACGTAAAAACGTAAACTTTTTAAACGTAAAACGTAAAACGAAGAAAGCGTAAAAAGTTTTACGTAAAACGTAAAAAGTTTTTAACGTAAATCGTAAAACGTAAAAACGACGCGTTAAAAATGTAAAAAACGTAAAACGTAAAAAAAACGGCGCGTTAAAAAGAAAACAACGTAAAAACGTAAAACGTTAAAAAACGACGCGGTAAAACGTAAAAAATTTTAACGTAAAACGTTAAAAAACGACGCGGTAAAACGTAAAAAAATTTAACGTAAAACGTAAAAAAAAACGGCGCATTAAAAAACGGGCGAAAAAACGGCGCGTCAAAAAAACCGACGCGTAAAACGTAAAAAACCGACGCGTAAAACGTAAAAAAAACGGGGCGTAAAACGTAAAAAACCGACACGTAAAACGTAAAAACCGACGCGTAAAACGTAAAAAACCGACGCGTAAAACGTAAAAAACCGACACGTAAAACTTAAACCGACACGTAAAACGAAAAAAAACCGACGCGTAAAACGTAAAAAAAAAGGGTCGTAAAACGTAAAAAACCGACGCGTAAAACGTAAAAACGGGGCGTAAAACGTAAAAAACCGACACGTAAAACGTAAAAACCGACGCGTAAAACGTAAAAAACCGAGGCGTAAAACGTAAAAAACCGACGCGTAAGACGTAAAAAACCGACGCGTAAAACGTAAAAAACCGACGCGTAAAACGTAAAAAAACGGGGCGTAAGACGGGACGGCTTGTAAAAAAACGGGACGGCTAAAACGGGACGGAAGAAAACGGGACGGCTAAAACGGGACGACAAAAAACGGGACGGCTTGTAAAAAAACGTGACGCTAAAACGGCGCGCTAAAACGGGACGGCTTGTAAAAAACGTGACGTAAAAAAAAAAAAAAAAGTGGTAAAAAAAAGCGCATAAAAAACGTGACGTAAAAAACGGTCGCAAAATCGGCGTGAAAAAACGGATCGTAAAACGGGTCGTAAAAAACGCGCGTAAAAAAAGGGTGGTAAAAAAAGCGCATAAATTTTTTTTATATAAAAAATCTGATTTTCAAAATTTTTGTTTAATAAAGAAATCTTTTTAAAAAATAAAAAGTAATATAATAAAACAAAAAGTAATTAAAAAATAATAAAGTGAAAAAGACAAAAAAAGAGTTATTTTACCAATCTACCCTTTTTGATTAAAATATAAAAGACATAATAAGACAAATTTTATTTAATATTAGTTTTTGTTACTTTTAATCTCATCCATCCATCAAGTTGATCTAAAGGCTATAAAGTGGTTCCTATGGTTCTTACAACTGGAAGTGGTTCTCATTTTAGCGGTCCCATATATATATATATATATAAGGAAAAAGCTTTTATAAATATTTAAAAAGAATACTCGATAAAATTATAAATATTCCTAAAAGTTTTAGTACTTCAAAAATCTGCAGATGCTTTCTTAAAAGGTTTTTAATTCAATATATAGTACCATTCGGATAGAAAATAAAGTCAAGTTTTATAAGATAACAGCAAAAATGATTAAACATGAGAGTAATGTGGTATATATATAGGGGAAGGATCCACTAAAAAGTGGATTTTGTCTAAGTAGCCTAAGAAAGATCGTAATAATTATATGTGACACTACTAATAAATAGGAATGAATGACATTTTGTTTCTTATAAATAGGAGTGAAAATGACATGTGCCACCCATTTTTTTTTAAAATACAACAAAAAAAATCTATTATAAAAAAATCTAGCAAAAAAAATCTAGTACAAAAAAATATAGCATAAAAAATGTATTATAAAAAAATATAGCACTAAAAATCTAGTACAAAAAAAAATATGGGAAATTGGCCTGTAATAATCCCACCTAGACTTTATTGGCCATTAATAATCCCACATCAGAATATTCCCTCCACCAGTCCCACATTTCACCTATTTTTGCTACAACGGTCTCCTGTTAAAAAAACTTAATGGAGTTAAGTTTTTTTTTTCCAAAGGGAAATTGGCCTGTAATAATCCCACCTAGACCTTATTGGCCATTAATAATCCCACCTCAGAATATTCCCTCCACCAGTCCCACCTTTCACTTATTTTTCCTACAATGGTCCCCCATTAAAAAAACTTAACGGAGTTAAGCTTTTTTCCAAATTAGAAACATATTTTTTAGGGCTTTTGATTAGAACGAGAATCCGAGTCCATTGATGTAAAACTTGTTTCGAAACGGTGCTCCAAACGATGAAAACGGCGCTTCAATTCGGGTGTGTAAATTTCCAATTAACCAAAATCAAGTCATTTGGAGCACCATTTCGAAGTAAGTTTTACATCAATGGACTCGTATCATCGTTCTGATCAAAAGCCCTAAAAAATCTGTTTGTAATTTGGAAAAAAGCTTAACTCCGTTAAGTTTTTTAACGGGGGACCATTGTAGGAAAAATAGGTGAAAGGTGGGACTGGTTGGGGGAATATTCTGAGGTGGGATTATTAATGGCCAATAAGGTCTAGGTGGGATTATTACAGACCAATTCCCTTTTTCCAAATTACAAACAGATTCTTAGGGCTTTTGATTAGAACGGCGATACGAGTCCATTGATGTAAAACTTGCCTCGAAACGGTGCTCCAAACGATGAAAACGACGCTTCAATTCGGGTGTTTAAATTTCCAATTAGCCAAAATCAAGTCACTTGGAGCACCATTTCGAAGTAAGTTTTACATCAATGGACTCGTGTCATCGTTCTGATCAACAGCCCTAAAAAATATGTTTGTAATTTGAAAAAAAAAAAAACTTAACTCCGTTAAGTTTTTTTAACGGGGGACCATTGTAGGAAAAATAGGTGAAAGGTGGGACTGGTGGGGGGAATATTCTGAGGTGGGATTATTAATGGCCAATAAGGTCTAGGTGGGATTATTACAGGCCAATTCTAGCACAAAAAAATTAAGCAAAAAAATGTAGTACAAAAAAATCCAATACAAAAAATTGAGAAAAAAAATTAAGACAAAAAAATTTCAGCACAAAAAATTTAGCACAAAAATATAGTACAAAAATTTAGCACAAAAATGTTATACAACATAGAAATACAACACATTTTAGTCGGTTTTTTTAGTCTTCATATTTTATATAGCAATATGGTACTCAAATTAAAGATAAAAAGACGCTCGATTTTACGGTGAAATTTTTATGAAAAATTAATGTCGTATAAAAAACTTACGGTGAAATTTTTATGAAAAAATAATGTCATATTTTATATATATACTAGCAGGATGCCCGCGCTATGTGGCGGGAGCGACACATCGCATTGCGATACTCGTTTTTTGTAGTTTTCTTTTTCATATCATATTTATTGTAGCATTATTGTGATAGATATACATCATCAAAAGCAAAGTAATCGGGTAACCAATTTCATTGTGTTGTGCATGGTTCGGTCGGTTCGGTTATTATCCTTAACCAAAATCGAAACCAAAGCAACCAGTTAGTCTATTTTAGAGTGATTCGAATGTTTTGTCCTTTATCTATATACTCAATTTCAGGCAGTGTCCTTTGTCTTAAAATTGACAAATTTTGTACTTATTGTTTTAAAATCTTGCACGGTATGTCCTTTAAGCCTAACCTGGTTACTTTTTTCTGTTAAATCTGATCATGTGACTTGCACATGAAAGTCATTTCACCCTTTAAGGACTATTCATGTAATTAAAACCAAATACCTAATCATCTTTTTTAGAATTAAAAAATACTTAAAAAAAGATTAAACCTCGCTCCCCCCCCCCCCCCCTCTCTCTTAACACACTACTCAAGATTCACTTCTTTTACTAAAGATAATTAAGAAATCAACACTTATCAACATATCAAGTGGATGTATGATCAAGAATCTGAAAGCTGATACACGATTACTCACGTAACTTTTGAAACGTAATTTTCAACAATTGCAATTTATTAACAAAAACTTTCACCAAGAAAACAATTATCCAACAATCAGTTTTCTAATAAATCAACATCCAACTTGCGTAAGGTTTTTATGAAGATGTAGATTTCAAATTCAACTTCTTCTGAATAACCAACCCCATCTCCAAAATATTATTCAAATGCACATCTTCAGAACAAGCAATCACCGACCACCTTTAACCAGATTTAGGGGTTTGGGGATCAATTATCCAGATTTGGGGGTGGGTGGTGACGATGGAAGCACGCAGGTGGTGGATGGTGGGGCAGCGGTGAATGGTGGTGCAAGGTGGTGTGGGGTGGATGGTGGTATCGGGTGGTGCGATGGTTGTCCTGGTGTGAGGGTGGTGGTTTGTGTGGTGTGATGGTGGTCCTGGTGTGAGGGTGGTGGTGGTGGTGCTATAGAGAAATAGTAGAGAGAGTGTGTGTTTTTAGAGAGAGAGAGAAAGTTTGTGTTTTAGATAGAGAGAGTGTGTGTGTGTCTGTGTTTAGGGATAATATAATTCATTTTTGTATTAGTTACTAAAATAATTAAATGGTGTTTTAAATAAAAAAGGTAAAAGACAAACATAACTAGGTTAGGCTCAAAGGACATACGTTGTAAGATTCTAAAACAATAAGTATAAAACTCGTCAATTTTAAAGACAAAGGACACCGCCTGAAATTTGGTATATAGATAAAGGACAAAACTTGCAATTCACTCTCTATTTTATTAACCAACTGGTTTTCGGTTAATTCGGTTAGATTGACGGCTTTCGGTTTGTTCATTTAATTTCAGTTTATAGCAAAAACCAAACCTTTACTAAAACTTTTGCTTAGAAATATATAAAATTGAGGTATAAATACATGAAATGAAAGTATAAATATATGAAATGGAGATATAAAATATGAAATATATGGAGGTATAAAAGTTAGAAATATATAAAAATATGAATGATTCGATTCGGTTCAGCTAATTTTGGTTAAACAAGAGTACAAAAAAATTGATAATCGGTTTTTAGTTTATCCGATTTTCAGTTAATTCAATTTTTGGTTGATATTGGTTTGGTTTTGTGACACCTCGAAAATTTATGACAAATAATATGGCAACACATGTCCGATAACTCTCAAATATTCTCGATAAGTTGGACGAGAGGGACCAAATTCGTAGAAATATGGAAGATTGAAAGTTGAAGGGTCAAAAATGGAAAAATGAAAAATTTTGGTTTATGAAGGTCCCTTACGGACCGCAAGGCATATGGTGCAGTTGTTCCCTACCACCTTTAGGCGAATAGTGCCACCTTCTACCCTCCCTAAGACACGTGTCCTGCCACTAATCACCTCCATAACACCTCAGTGAACACTTGTCTGTAAGATTAAATATATTATTATGTTGTATTAATCTAGTAGCCATTATAATCATTTACATAATATAGATCAAAATATATAACAACCTATTAAATAATTAGTTGGTAATTGTTGATGGACCATATTACCCTTATTAACTAATTGGGTTTCCTATTGGGTGCATATATAAGGAGACTAATATAGAGGTTATAGGGTGAGACAACTATTATTACTCTCATAACATCAAAATCGCCTCTCTCTCCATAACCGAATACCCTTTTCGGTTCTTCATCACCATCATTAGTTTGCACCCTAAGAAGGAACCAGATGAAGTTGACTATCATGTCAAAGTCTATTGTTGCGTCTCCATCTGGATTCTCTGCTGGCCTGTCTGCTGCATCATGTATGTTATTCTTGTTTTCCATTATGTTTAAATAAAAATGATCAACATGTGGTATCAGAGCATATGAATGTATATGTACATAAAATGGAGGTATAAATACATAAAATAGGGCTATAAATATGAAATACATGAACTGAACGTATAAAAGATAGAAATATATGAAAATATGAATGGTGCAGTGTAGTTAATTTTGGTTAAATAAGGGTACAAAAATCGATAACCGTTTTTGGTTAATTCGGGTTTTGGTTAATCAGTAACTCGTTTTTTGGTTGATTTCGGTTCGTTTTCGGTTAACGATTTAGTTATTACCCACCTTTAGTAACTATTAATCATGTAACATATCAATTTGTTAATTGAAAAAACCATAGTAATAAGAATAAAATACTCGTTTATATGTGTAATTAAAAAAAATATTAACCTACCAAAAAGTTATGATCGTTTAAAAATCAGGGGGGGGGGGGTTAGTTTTTTGTAAGGGGATAAAGTATAAATATTAACTAATTATCTATAATTTTGTTAAAGATTAGGGTTTAATAACTTGACATTTTGTAGCTATTAAACATTCTGGGATACTTACTATATACGTTATACTTTAATCATTTGTACACTAACGCATCATCTACTTGTACCTTTTAATCCACATGTCAATACAGACCAAGACAACTACCGAAACATCGAAAAAATGAGTAGGTCGTCACAATACTTTTAGATTTATTTAAAACATTATAGTTTATAAGATATGACAAGAAGCGTAAAATAATTATAAGTTTGTTGTGGAGGGAGAAAAATGTATCTACTTACCCATAATTATGTTAAAACATTGGATTTAAGTGTAATAAGATGGGGGACTAAAATATAACTATTGTTTAAAAAGGGGTGTATTTATAAATCAAGAAGAAAAAAATTCTTATGGTATTTTAAAATACCCTCACTCATGCATTATAAATACTACTAGGTTTCCCGCGCGATGCGGCGGGGCGACACTTTGGATTGCGACACTCGTTTCTGGTAGTTTTCTTATTCGTATAATATTTATGGTAACATTATTGGGGTGGATATATGTCATTACTATTACACATATGTAAAGTTTTATTTTTTATAAAAAGTAATAATCAAAAGACAAAAAAATATTGATTTTTATAAAAATTAATAATCAAAAGACAAAAAATAAAAGATAAGTTGTTATAATTGTAAAATATGTTTAGTTTATTGGTTAAATTATAAAATATAATTTTATTTTTTAAAGTTCATAACTTTGTGCGAGACGCGTTAATGGATATTCTCAGACGAGCAGGGATCTCGGCGAAGAAAGAGACACCGGTTAATTTTCTTACAGACCCGTCGGAGGGGAGATCCACCCTACGCCAAGCTGACGTGCTAGTTTTTGGTTGGGAGGGCGGGAAACATGCTTGTGTCGATCTCACAGGTGTATCCCCACTAGCCGGGTTCCGGGAAAATGGATTTGTGGCGGGGCAAGCGGTACTGAAAGCAGAGTCAAAGAAGGTGGAAAAGCACGCGAAAGCTTGTGAGGATAATCAACATGCCTTTGTCCCCCTGGCGTTTGACACGTTCGGCTCCTTGGCGCCGGAGGCAGTTCGGTTCTTGTCTAGAGTTCAGCGTGTGGTCCATAGCAACTTTTCGACCCCTCAGGGGCGAGGCTTTGTTTTTAGTAGATTAGGGTTTTCTATTAAAAAAGGGATGGCGGCGCAATTTGTTGCTCGTCTACCTGCTATCCTTATGTAATTTGCCCTGATGATTGGAATGAAATTGCTCTTCCGTAAAAAAAAAAAAGTTCATAATTTTTTTTAAATATCCACATAGTACTCATCCAATAAACTTTAAGTTTAAAATTTTCGTTTTTATAAAAAATAAAAATAGTATTTGACTCGTAAGTACGTTTTAGAGCTTTAACTTAAATTGTTAAATTTCGGTTTTTTAACAGATATAAAAAATATATTTTTATAAAATTTCAATAACTGTTTTTATAAAAAAATAGGATGTTAAGAGTTTATATCTTTATTTATTTTATATCATACAAAGTTTAAATTTTTAGTCTTCCTAACTAATCTTATCTATATGAGTATACTTTTAACTTATAATCCCTAAAAATATGCAACACAATTTACTATGTACCTAGTCAAGTTAGTAAATAATTCTTTTGAAACTAACTAATATTATCTAGAAAAATATAGTTGAACTTATAATTCTAAAAATTTGCAACACAATTTAGTATTTATATAGTAAAGATTTTAATTTCTGGAGTATTTTATTTATATTACTTTTTACAAAAAAAATGTTTATAAAAGAACTATTTTTTTTTATAAAAACAAAAATGTTTTGTTTATAAATAAAGTAAAAAAATTGTTTTACACATGTAAACTTTCAATTTTTTTTTAAAAATGATAATCAAATGACAAAAAATAAAAGATAAGTTGTTACAATTGTAAAGTAAGTTTATTTTGTTGGTTAAATGTTAAAGTTTATAATTTTATTCTTTAAAGTTCATAACTTTTTTTTAAATATCCACATGTTACTCATCCAATAAACTTTAAGTTTAAAATTTTTGGTTTTAAGAAAAATAAAAAATAGTAGTTGACTCATAAGTATGTTTTACACCTTTACCTTTAATTGTTAAATTTTGTTTTTATATATATAAAAAATTATATTTTTATAAAATTTTAAAAATAGTTTTTGTAAAAAAATAGGATGTTAAGAGTTTATATCTTTATTAATTTTATATCATAGTAAGTTAATTTTTTATAGCTTTAAAGTTTATTACTTTATTATTTTTTAATTAAGAAATACAAATTATTATATTAATATCTAAGAATAACTACAATATTTTATAATTTCAGCTTGACTATATCTAACTGCAATATCTATTTATTGCAACTTTAGGATATTAACTTATATAAGTTTAGTTGACTTGTAAATTTAGGATACTAACTTTATTTTGAATTTTATTAATATCGTCAATAACTGCATTATATTAACACCAAAAATAAAGTTCAAATATAAAATAAACTTTATTATACGTCTAGATCAAACATAACAACTGAAAATGAAAAAAAAAACACTTGATAGAATTCGTATTAGACTGCATGAAATCTGTTCCGCTTCTGAATTGACACTCGAGGTATTTTTAATCGGGTTTTCTGGTTTGTGCTTGAATCGGCAGTAACTTCTAATTCCTCTTCTTTATCATTGTCCCCAGAATCGTCTAAATTAATAACCTCACTCCATTTCCATTCAGAGAGTCTCTTGGATTTCTTCCTTTGAGTCTCAAACTTTCGATCTTTAAAAAGGACAAAAATTGAATACAAAAGTTAAAAAAAAAATTAAATAAACCTTAAAATTACCTCTTCACTAAATTCACGTTAAAGATTAACCTTGTATGGACTAAACATTGTACCATAAGAAATAATATCAACACTTTTATCACCATCATCCTGCAATAAAACACACATATAATAACATAACGAACATGTTAATTTTAAAGATATACGCAAAAATAATACTTAAAAACCAGGAAAATCAATGCCTTAGAAGCTTCTTCGACAAATGGGTTGTTTAAATTGGCATGTTCATCATGGAACTGAATCTTAAAAATTAAATAAGTTAACATTCACATAAAAGCAAATAAAAGAAAACAATTATTTCCTGTTGCGATATAACAGAACTGATCTTAAAATTTTGAATCTCGCATGCTTGGTTTTTCATAACAATTGAATGCAGAACTGGATCCATTTTTTAACTTTGTTTAGCAACAGATATAAGTGTTTCTTGCTATGTATTTATAGTAGTAACTATAGAAGTGCATTAGGGTTTAATTTTAGATTTGACAATCCTTTATAGAAAGTTAGTTGTAGTTAGTTTTAAGTTTTTATAAGATATATCTAAGTACATATATTAGGCAGTTTTAATAAAATAAAATGTGACACATAATATCTTCATTTTATGTTACGGTACTTTTAATTCTTTTTGTTTTTGTTTGTATAGATGGAGTCCATCTTTGTAGATTAGGCGCATTAGATCACAAGTATTAATTACTTGTACATTAAAGTATTATCGACTTGTATCTTTTAATCTGTGAGTCGATATTGAACAAGACAACTACCGAAACGTTGACAAAAATGTATAGGTCGTCATGCTATCTTTGGATTTTTTTTAAACAGTATAGTTTATAAGATATGTCAAGAATACGTAAAAAGATTATAAGTTTGTTGTGGATGGGTGAATTGTAACTAATTATCTATAATTTTGTTAAAAAACTTAGGGATTTAAGTGTAATAAGTTTAGGGGCTAAAAAATAAATAGTGTTTAAAAGACTAAACTATCATCATTTTAGGGGTCTTTCTATAAATAAAGTAGGGGGAAAGTTCTTATTTATTGGGTATCTTAAAATACCCCCTTCATACGTTATAATATAGTATAGGTTAGTTAATTGTCCATCAGGTATAGACAAAGTTATTTTTCTATCAAAGTAAGACTTTCCATGACAACAAATGAAATTTCGAAAGTTACATTTATACATATTATAAATATAAATTTCTTAACATGTTTATGCATTCAATGTTGTACACTTTAGGAATGTTTTTTTAAAAAAAAAAAATTGATTTTACACTTTAATCTAAAACTATTTCATTTTTCATTTTTAACTCAAAAGTTATTATTTGTAATTTAATCTCACAATCTTTTTATTTTTAACTTTGGTCTCATATACTTATCATATTTCGCAAAATTTTTGTTTTACGTTTCGTTCTAAATTTTACGAGTTAATACGGTGTAACGTGCGTGTGTGATTCAACGTTATTATGTTTCGTGTAACACTTCGTTCTAAATTTGCGAGTTAACACGACACAATGTACGTCTATGGCTCAACGGGTTTTACGTCGTTTTTTCCTGTTTAACATAACATGTTCGCCGCAACGAGCGGGTACTAAGTCGACTTAGTTATTATTTTTTATGTTTTACGTTACAATCTAATTTCTTCACATTAATACGTGCTGGTTGTTGGCGGTGGTGTGACATTGATACTATTTGAAACAGTTTTACACCCCACCGCTTAATACCAGTGTCATTTATCAAATAACTAGCACCATTATAAAAATCCTTTAAATAATACATGTATTTTTTGAAGAAACTAACTCTATATATAAAAAATGAGGCAATAACTTTTCACTTTAAAGTAAAAATATAACCGACTAAATTTGTGGTATTTGTTCAGGAAAAGGAATACAAAGACACCTTTGTTTGAATGGAAATAATAGATTCTCATGCCATTACCATCAGCTCTATGATGACAACTGACGCGTAGCTGCCCTGGTTGTCTCCTCTAATTTTTTTTTTTTTTTTGTCTCCATTCTTACTATTATCATTTGTTTTCATCTTCATTAATTTTAGAGTAAACTACGTTTTTGGTTCTTGTGGTTATATCAGTTTTACTATATTAGCCCAAAATAAGATTTTTTAATATATCTGCCCTCATGGTCTCTATAACTAACTATTTTGGCCCCTGAGTCTAACTCAACCCCAAACTCTGATTAATTATTAGACACATGACATGCACATGATGGGTATAATGGTAATTTTCCTCCCCTTTTATTAATTTTATAAAGAAACCAAGATCTTAAACAAAACATCATCATCTGCATCTCTTTCCTTCCCCATCCTATCCTCTGCATCTCTTTCCTTCCCCTCTTCACTTTCTTAAAACCCTAGCCCCAACTTCCTATTTTTTTCTACACCCCACACCCCACGAATCTCTTTCCTTCTACACCGTCGCACCCCCTTGTTCGCTCTCCCTTCGACGACTCTTCCGGCGAAACCAGCAACGGACTCCGGTGATGAATCAGGCCAGGTCAGGCCGTTTTTTCCGGCTGCACCACTGTTACACACACACCTTGAAGGTTTTAGAGAGAGAGAGCTACAAAGAGAGATGGAAGAACAAATGAAGAAAATTAAGGGACAGGGAACACCTATCGGTAATATTGAAAGATAGGTTTTGACTCTCATAAACAAGAACATTAACCGATGCAGCCAGCCAATGTCAAAAACGATGAACAATAGCTTAAAGAATTCTTGAATTCAAAATTCAATTTCATCTCCCTCGGATATCAAATTCCAATTCTGTCAATAATTCATCAAACCAAACACCCTCTTAGTTTTTTTCTAAACAGAAAGCCATACATTGAAAAAGTATAAAACTTGGATTTCCTGATTTCAACTTTGTGAAACATTCAAATCAGAGAATTTAACTATTTATTTATAGTCAACCTTTGTTTTTGCTCACACTTGAAATTGGGGATTTTTGGAATAATCCTGTTCTATAACTACTAAAATATGTGATTTTAAGCTGATTAAAGCATGAATCGAATCTAATTTACATACTAAGCCAAAATCGTGATCCAATTAAGAATGTAGAGAGAGAGAGAGAAGTTGCAGGAAGATGAAGGAGGGGGTGGGTGGAGTAGAGAGAGAATGAGTTTCTGTGTGTGTGAATGGTGTTTGATGTGATATGGATGAAAATGGGGAGGGGAAATTACCAATTTACCCATCATGTGTATGTCATGTGACTAATAATTAATCAGGGTTTAGGGTTGAGTTAGACTCAGGGGCCAAAATGGTTAGTTATAGAGACCATGGGGGCACATATGTTAAAAAATCTGATTTTGGGCTAATATAGTAAAACTGATATAACCACAGGGGCCAAAAACGTAATTTACTCTTAATTTTATATAAAAGAAATATCTTTATATTTGTTTTCATCTTCATTAATTTTATATAGAGAAATATCTTTATACACCCCTTTGAGTTAAAAAAAAAAACTCAAGAAATTTAATGGATGAATCACATGTTGTCACGTGTTACAACATTTTTTCAGGATTCTAACATATAACAGCTTTTGTCAGAAGAGAAAAAGTTAATATGTTACACTTTTTCACCATTTACGTAGATGTAACATCACATGTTGCACTTTTTTTTTGTTTTCAACAACAATTTTTGCAGGTTTTACGAAGTTTAACATTTTCGAACTTAAAATTTTTGAGTTTTCAATGTGTAGTGCATGTAAAAAACATGTTACATGTTTTTATAGAAAAAAATTAGTGTAACAGACAAGCCTGTTACATGTCTGTGTGTTAGACAGAAAAGTAAAAAAAAAAAATTGTTACACATACTTTTGTCAGTCTATAACATATTTTGATAAGTTACTTTATGTAACATGTAATCTAAACCAAAGGATTTCTAGATAGGTGTTGGATATTGAGTTTCTTAATTTGTTTTGAACTCATAAGAGTTTTCTTATTATTCTTTCCCTATATATACATGTGATGTGTCTGTAACAATTATCTATAAAAAGTGCACGTCTTAGAACTGGACTGCTCTTACGCATAATACATGTCACTAGTTATTTATTGTTATTTCAGTACCACATCATCATCTTCTTCGTAATTCAACTTTACTAATCAATCTATGTTGTACCATCACCCACCATTCACTCCAATTTTTTATATATTTTTTAATACAATTGAACGGAGTAGAGAGAGAGTGAGAGTGCGAGCACGCGAGTATTAAAAGTGAGTAGTGAGATGGGGAGTCAGGCTTGCATCTAGGGGTGTGCAAAGTCGGTTAATCGTGGGTTCAGTTAATTGATGGTCGGTGTCACACTCCAACAGATGGTGAAAACATCAGAGTGAGACGAAAAAGAGACTGCAAGAGACTTCATAACGCTATTTGTGACAATATTTAATAATCTAAATTTCATTTCATACTAAAACAAAGTACAATGTTTGGAAGCAAAGATACAACACTTGAATCAAGGAAAATAAAATACAAGTGCTAAAATTAAAGATAGGTCTCTAGTTAATCCTACTAGATCCTGTTCATCATCATCAATTTCCTGCAATGCGTATTAAAGTATAGATCAATACATGAAATATTGACAAACATACAAGTTTATTTACTAGCATAAGTATAAAAATTTAAATGAATCCATATGTCATAATTGTTATCTTAAAACTATCATACGGTACTAGCATGCAACTATAAATGTCAACCCAAAGATTCCCGCAAGCGTAATCTTATCGTAGCAACGATAAGCCCGTTTTGTTTAACTTAACATGACCTCAAGAATACGGGCAGTGCATTAATTCTACGCTACACATGTTAAGGGAGACTCGCATGAAGTTAAAAACAAGTATAAAGCATAAAGAATTCTAGCATATATGAGTTCAAGTATGGCGTATTAAGCATGTATGTTGGATTGTTTGTTTGTGATTTAAGCATAAAGTAGGTGATTGCATGAGTTTAATAGCATATACGTATTGCACCCAAAAGTGTTAAAAGTAAAAAAAAGGGAGTCATGTATACTCACGGTTTTGCAAAGCATTCCGATTAAACCGAGAGTTGACGAGTTGTTGGGATGGAAACACCGAAGTTACCCTACATGGGGAAACGGAGGTGTGTGAGTAGTTGGATTTGGCGAAGGATTCGGATTCGGATTGTAAGTATAATAAAGTATATGTATGCGAAAGTATATCTTGTCTTAAACACTCGTTTTGACACTAGGTTTTATGTGATTTCATGGGTCCTAACTTGCTGATTAGAATCATAAACGAGGAATTTAGAACGAAGATAGAGTAGCCTAAGTTCATAACGCTTAACCATAAATCGGTTAGCATCATGAATTTGGCTATATATATATATATTTATATTATATAGTAATAGTCCATCATGTAATATCATAAAGTTCATGTAAGTCAAGCATGGATGAATAAAATACCTCATTGTATGATTCACCAAAGCACAAAGTTTACCAACTCAGTTGGTAAACCTAGTTGGTCATGAATGATAAGAACATAACTAATCTACTAATGTACTAAGTAACCAAATAAGAACAACCCGGGCGTGTCATGCCCAACATGGTAAATGTTGGAGGCGAGGCGGGGTTAACTTACTTTGGGTCTAGGAAACTACTTAGTTGAACATGAACAAAACATCAAGTAATGTGGTGGAATGAGTTTGGATGGCCAAGGCCTACTGATGTTTCACACCTTTACCAAAACAAAAGTGTAACACCCCGTGTTTTCGAATGTCAAAGTCAAAGTCAAAGTCCAAGTCAAGTTTGACTTCTTTCACTGTAATCAGTCTATTTTATGTTTTATTAATTGTATTATGTGGAATGATGTGTGCGAGGTGTTATATATATTTGGTGTATATTTTAAGCCCTTTTACACTTTTTAGCCAAGTTTTAAATTTATAAAACACGATATTCACTAACACTAAAAACACATATGGCCAAGTGCACCCGTCGTGGACGTAGCATAGTGTTGGTAAGATACCGAGGTTGTCCAAGGACACAAGAGCTTTTAGTACCGGTTTATCCTCACCGTCTAATCAAATCAAAATGTTAGAAAAAGATTTTTAAACTAAGAAAATAAAACTAACTAAAATGATGAAAATAAAAATAAAAATAAAAACAGATAAACAAGATGAATCACTTGGATCCGACTCGTGTGTTAGTGTAACCTTTGATTATTTTCGCACTTTTGCACTTGTTTAAGAGATTATCTTAGTTATTGTAGTAGGCCCCTCTTTTGAAGGTGACGTTACCCTCAACTCAGTAGTTTGAGTCAGCAAGGATACAATCCTAATTAAAGGGTCGGATTATTGAAAGATAATTAATTAAGTTATTAATGCATAATGTGGTAGGCCCCTCTTTTGAAGGCGACGTTACCCTCGGCTAAGTAGTCTGAGTCAGCAGGGATACAGTCCTAAGTAGCCGGGTTAAAGTTTTAATAGTAGTTTAACTTATGAGGGGATCAAAGAGTTTGGACCCCCGCCATCCAATACCTTTGGGTATTGAAGGAGGTCCTACTAAATTTGACCCAGGTCCTTTGCAGGATCTATACACTGAACAATGGCAAGACTCTTACCAAACCGTTCGCTTAACCCCCGACCAGGTAGCCAACATACCTCCATATAGACCGTGGAGATATGAATGGTGAAAGTTTTTTATTTTATATAGACAGTAAAATAATGCCAAGACACCACGGACAAACGATAAGGAAAAATCACCTTCAACATAAGAAACTAGTAATTAAAGTCATTAATACAAAACCAATTAAAAAGTGCAAAAGATTAAAAATAAAAAGTATTACACTAAACACTTGTCTTCACCAAGTGATGTAAGAGACTTAGGCAAACATGGCCTTTGATTGTCAAGAACTCTTACGATCAATCTTGGATCCCGAGACGACTCACACACTCTATGATGGACAATGGATGATGGTGGTGGATGATGGTGTTATGGTGGTGGTGGGTGGTGGGTGAAGTGTGAGAGAGGTGGTCTGCCAAGGGATGAGATGAAATGGCTCCAAGCACTCCTATTTATAGGCTGAACAGAAGCCTGGGCACGGCCCCGTGTCCATCTGACACTCTCTCTCTTCATTAATTGTAATTCGCAATTACAATAAATGCGCCTGCAGCAACCACGCCCCCGTGTCCGCTGGGCACGGCCCCGTGGTGGGCAATAGAAGCTTCTATAGGTTTGTCTTTTCTGCTGCTTCTTGGGCACGGCCCCGTGCTCGAGAACGGGGCGTATTCAGTCTTCTGGCTTCTCTGTTTTTCTTGGGGAGATGTTGTTGAGGAGTCGGGCATATCACTTTTGTTCCTTTTCTTGTATTTTTGTTAGATTTTGCTGTCTTTTTGCTTCTTTTGTTATTTTGAGCTCATTTAATCCTGAAAACACAAAAGGAAGACAAAAGCATACTTTTTCCAACATTAGTACTAAAAAAGGGTTAGTTTTAAGCCACAATTGATGTAATTTATATGTTGCATTTTGTGCACATCAAATACCCCCACACTTGAATATTTGCTTGTCCTCAAGCAAAACTCTTTATAATGTGGCTTTATTCACTCCCAAATGGAATGGGTAGAAGAGAAGGTTTTTGGGCTTGTCATAGAGTGTCGGGAATTCCAAGATTAGGTTTTATTTTTATTTATTTACAATCCTATTCGTCATGATTTATTAAAAACATTTCATAAGATAAATTATTTATTAGGGCATAACATACCTTTTTAAAATTACATTTATATACAAGTTCACATACCTCACGAGGGAATCACTCAACACTCGGCCGAAGGTGTATTTTTTTTTTTTTGTGAATCACTCGAGAGCGGCATGGAACTTACTCCTACCATAAGCTTGCCAAGCAATCAATCCTCCTCCTTTTTAACTATATACATTTGTAAATATCAAGAGGACTTTTTTGGGTGAAGGGTTTGGCTTGGGCTAAAGGTGGGTGGTTGGGTTAGTGGTTAGTAAAAAGGACGAAAAGCGTAACAAACGTTGGTTTTTCAAAAGACTTTTTATTTTTTACATTTTTATTTTATTTTGATGAACCATTTGTTTCAAACAAGGTTATTTTTGATGAACTTGTTTGTTTGTTTGGTTTCATCAAAATATGTAGCCTTTTTCTAATAGAGTCATTAGAAAACCGAACGTTGTTACTAAAATAAAGGGTTAAAAATAAAAAGGTTTAGGTGGGTAAAAAGGGTGATGGTTTTTGGGTTAAGAATTGAAAAGGTTTAGGCTCAAAGGGGTTAACTAGGGGGATTTTGGGTAGGTGGTAAAAAAATTAAAAAATAATGGTGTAGAAAGAAAAAGGGTTAGTCCTAATGCCTCCATCATTTACTTACTTGGGTTTAAGTTGGTAAGGACCGGGAATGTATTGTTGTGGCAAGTTCTAGAGTCGTACGAACCAAGCGGCTATTCACACAAAAAACAAAAAATGAGCATTTAGTGTAAAGATATATATTTGTATGCTCGTTAAAGGCTCAAAACTTACTTTTGTGGGAAAGGGTTTTTTTATGTGATCAAGTATATATAATCAAATTTTAACTAAGTTTGTCATGCCTTTTCATAATTTTCTTATGTTGGTTCTTTTTATCACGACGCTATCGGTTGTAAACTTGTAAAAATATAACCTTGTTAAGACTTGAATTCTCAACTTAAACTTAGACAAGTAAAAAAAAATGAAAATTTTTGGAAAAAATTTGGGGTGATTAGCGGTTCCAATAGAGTTTTGTGTAAGGCTTGTTATTAGGACTTGCAAAATTCAAGGTTTTAGCATCCCCCTCACACTTAAATTACACATTGTCCTCAATGTGTCCCAAAAAATAAGTTTTTAGGTTGATTGAATGTGTAAAATGGTGTTAAAAGCAAAATTTTATGTTAGTGGCAGTCTGGACACGACCCCGTGGTGACCGGGCACGGCCCCGTGTTCAGGTGCCAGTGACAAAATTAAAGAAAAGAAACAGAAGCCTGGGCACGGAGGCGTGTTCAGCGAACACAGCCCGTGTCCAGTTACCTGAACTGGGCAATTTTCTGCAGGGTGTGCAGCACAGGGCCGTGTTGGGCGGACACGGCCCGTGCTGAACTTGCTGTAATGAAGGAATTGTTGTCGGGCGGCCCTGTTTTCGTGGATGGGGCTATGTTTCTCGTTTCCCTTGTTATCCTTTACCACGATGAGTGTGTTTTATTTATTACAACATCATCCAAACCTTAAAACCATTGATGCGTGTCAGTGTGTATATATTTTTGATGTATATTTAAGCCCTTTTTACACTTTTAGCCAAGTTTTAAATTTATAAAACACGATATTCACTAACACTAAACACACATATGGGCAAGTGCACCCATCGTGGACGTAGTATAGTGTTGGTAAGATACCGAGGTCGTCCAAGGACACAAGAGCTTTTAATACCGGTTTATCCTCAACGTCTAATCAAATCAAAAAGGTTAGAAAAATGTTTTAAACTAAGAAAAATAAAAACTAACTAAATGCTGAAAATAAAAATAAAATAAAAACAGATAGACAAGATGAATCACTTGGTTCCGACACGTGTATTAGTATAACCTTTGATTATTTTCGCACTTTTGCACTTGTTTAAGAGATTATCTTAGTTATTGTAGTAGGCCCCTCTTTTGAAGGCGACGTTACCCTCAACCCAGTAGTTTGAGTCAGCAAGGATACAATCCTAAAGGGTCGGATTATTGAAAGATAATGAATTAAGTTATTAATGCAAATTGTGGTAGGCCCCGCTTCTGGCGGTGACGTTACCCTCGGCTAAGTAGTCTGAGTCAGCAGGGATACAGTCCTAAATAGCCGGGTTATAGTATTAATAGTAGTTAACTTATGAGGGGGTCAAAGAGTTTGGATCCCCGCCATCCAATACCTATGGGCATTGAAGGAGATCCTACTAAATTTGACCCAGGTCCCAAGCAGGACCTCTAAACGCTGAACAAGGGCAAGACCCTTACCAAACCGTTCCCTTAACCCCCGACCAGGTAGCCAACATACCTCCATATAGACCGTGGAGATATGAATGGTGAAAATCTTTTATTTTATATAGACAGTAAAATAATGCCAAGACACCACGGACAAACGATAAGGAAAGATCACCTTCAACATAAGTAACTAGTTATTAAAGTCATTAATACAAAACCAAATAAAAAGTGCAAAAGATTAAAAATAAAAAGTATTATACTAAACACTTGTCTTCACCAAGTGATGTAAGAGACTTAGGCAAACATGGCCTTGATTGTCAAGAATTCTTACGATCATCTTGGATCCCGAGACGACTCACACACTCTACGATGGACAATGGATGATGGTGGTGGATGATGGTGTTATGGTGG